>NW_008352659.1:5495257-5495659 GCF_000622305.1 Nannospalax galili | reverse complement strand
TGATGAGTGGATAATGAAAATGTGGTTCATTTATACAATTGAGTTTTACTCAGCAGTAAAGAAAGATAAAATCATGAAATTTACAGGTAAATGGATGGAACTAGAAACTGTTATACTAAGTGAAATAACACATACTCAGAAAAAAATATAGACATATGTTCTTCCTCATATGTGGATCCTAGAAGCAGACACTGATAAATAAGTATGCAACCAAATATAACTACAGGAATCAGGATAATGGAAAGGAAACAGGGAGGTAAAGGGAAAGAAATAATCTGAAAGAGAAGAACAGTGGAAAGCAGGCCTTAAGGGAGATATGGATAAAAATTGGGTTAGTTTAAGGGAGGGGAGAGGGAAGGGTATACAAGGAACCTAGGGGATAAAGGGAAAGAAGGAGCTCAA
>NW_008352659.1:5429388-5494685 GCF_000622305.1 Nannospalax galili | reverse complement strand
GAAGCCAACCATGGTCGAGCAGGACCTTTGACTTATCTTCATATAGGTGGAACTGGTAAAAGAAATGAGCCAGGGGCTCCTCCCAAGCCCATGTGACCCCTGAGGAACATATCCTCAAACGACCTTAAGAGTAAAAATAAATCGGTTTTATCTGGACCAACTGTATGGCCTTAAACCCTCAAAAGGAAAGTATAACCAAAGATTAAATGGGCCAACATAAGTTCCTAAGAGTCCATATGTATAGATAAAGGCTATATAACAAGCCACAATGCCAGACAAGCGATACTTTCTTTTGAGTTGATGGCCACAGTGGCCAAAGGGATTCCCAGATAGTAACCCAGCATAGAACTGGGAAAATGAACAGCAGACCCCAATCTTATCCAAAGCAATATAGACAACTGATTACTGCTAGATGAGGAACAGCTGACCCTCGTAAAACAAAGACCTCTAGATAGGGTGACTAGAGTCACCAGAAGGGCAAGTAGTGGGGAATGGCTGGGGGTGCCGACAACACAGCAAACAGCAGGGATATCAGAGTACCCTGTGATCACTTAGATTTTTATTCAGTTTTCTGTATGCTAAGACTATTTCAATATTTTTGTGTCTTGGCATACCTTAAAATGATGTGCATATGTGTATGTATAGGTTCATGTGTTTAAGTGTTTTGATGTTATGTTAAAGAACTCAACAAATATGTACTTAGAAACTAAGGTACTCCTTTACTTGAGACCTATTGAAATGGTATCTTTGGGTCTATTAAGTGTTTTGTAAAATCTTAAATACTATTTGTTTATATAAAACAGCATTTATTTGGGTCATAAAAGTTCATTAGGCTATGCAGTTTGACTTGTTTGGATACAGAGGTGATAATTTTCTAAAACAAGTTCATTTCATTTATGTGATAGTCATGGGTAATGGAAATGATAGGAAATAAAATTGCTTTATGCTGGTCAGGATTCCTCTGGTAATGTACCTTGTAAATCCTTTTTGGACCAATTGCTATTTTTTTTCCAGAAATATTCTTAATATACAAATGTTAAATATGAGGTTTTTAAAAATTAAATCGATAATACATGTAAAATAATAATAAAATGACTGTGACTAGTAATAATCAGATATAGAGAGATTAGAAATGCATGTGCAAACATCTTAATGTCAGTTGCATTAAAAATGAATTTTTCTGTATGAAACAGTGTATTTTAATAATGAAATGGAGATCTCTTTTAAAGTTAAAACCTAATTTAATTTTATGTCTTATAGGGTTTATACTGAATACAATATTGTATAACTGCATTAATTCAACTGTAAACCTAAAAATTTACAGCCAATTTTGAGAGAAGCATCTTAGCTCTGGAAATTGTTATTGAATATGTCAATGCTGTTGTAATGAAATGCCTCTTCTAATTATATGGTTATTAAATAAATAATTAAAAAGCCTAAGGGATGGGGTGTAGAAACTTTTTCTCTGCACTGTGACCTTTGTGCCTCAGGATGAGACTTGGGGCTGGGCCCCAATTGGACATGTGGTCGGTATTCTCTCTTCCTTCTCTCGCTTCACTTCACACCGCTCTTCTTCACAATGGTCCTGTTTCTTTCTCAGACCTCTCACCAACTGCCTGTTTGTGCCATTTTCCCAGTATTTTCTCCTCTCCCTATTATATAGACCAGGAGTACAGGACACACAGTAGGAGTTAGTAGATATTTGAAATGATGGATGGAAGCTGGGCATGGTGGTGCATGCCTTTAGTTCTAGCACTTAGGAGGCAGAGGTAGGTGGATCTCTGTGAGTTCGAGGCCAGCCTGGTCTACATAGCAAGTGCCAGGCCAGCTGCAGCTACAGGGAAACCCTGTCTCAAAAAGACCAAAAAAAACAAAAAAACAAAAAAACAAAAAACTCCCCCGAAAAGAGCTATCTGTGGAAAGGCCAGGAAGAAACTGTTGATTTAGAAAATGAACATAAAAGCTCTGTTTTAAAAGTATTTTAAAAAATTTAGCTTTTTTTTTTTTTTTTGGCTCAGTTGTTAAGAGCACTGGCTACTCTTACAGAGGACCTGGGTTGATTCCCAGCACCCACATGGTGGCTAACAAGCATCCATAACTCCAGTTCCAGGGGCTCTGACACCTTTTCTGACCTCTGTGGGAACTGCACAGTAAGGGTACGCTTACACTCACGTGAGCAATACACTCATACACAGAAAACAAAATAACAAAACAGAAAATAATTTTAGCTATTTTTGTGCATGTGTGAGTGGTATATGTATGTGCACATATGTGTGTGGTATATGCATACATGTGCACGTATGTGTGCAGGTACGTTTTCGTTTGTGAGCTGGCCAAGGTTGATGTTGGGATGCCTTTCCTGTGTTGTTTCTCCACCTTTTTTCATGTGTGTCATTTTGAGACAGAGTCTCCCTGTAGTCCCCCAGCTGACCCAGAACTTGCTATGGAAACCTGGCTAGGCTTGATCTCACAGAGATCTGCCTGCCTCTGTCTCCTGAGTGCTGAGATTAAAGGCCTGTGCCACCACACCCAGCTTCTCCACCTTATTTTTACAAGAATATTGTATTTTTAAACTTTTATTTATTTATATATTTTAAAATGTATTTTTATTGAATACGATTTTGTGGATTTCATACTAAACATCTTAATTATATTTAGCCTCCCTTCCATATCTACACTCCCCCAAAGGACTTCATGCATTATTTTTTGATATAGGGTCTCACAGTGAACCTCAAGGTCACCATTTCGACTAGACTAGCTAGGCAGTGAGCCCCCAGGATCTGCCTGTCTTCACCCCCCTAGCGCTGGGGTTATAGGCACACGCTGCCATGCCTAGCTCTGATATGGGTGCTAGGCATCTGAGTTCAGGTCCTCATGTTTACATAGAAGGCATTTTACCCACTGAGCCATCTCTGCAGCCCTGTTTTAAAATCTTAACCAATGTGTATTCTAGTTTCCTGTGTTTGAGAAAATGTGCAAGCAATGTTTTAGTGTGGGGACTTGTTTTTCCATACATAAGTACTGGAAAATACTCTGACGTTTGTGCCTGTGTGCACTTGTGTGTATGTGTGCAACTTGTAATGTGAGTTTTAAAGAAGATATTTTTACCAAGCCATTTATTTCATTTGATTAAGCCATTAGAAAAGATTAGAGGTGTCTTTAGTTCTGGGAGATAAGTTTAACAGGGAGCGGATTTTAGCAACATCTGGGCAGCATATACAACACCTTCCTGTTCCCTTATCTTTAAATGCAGCTGTTTGTATTTTTTATACATAACAGATAAGAGTGATAAGCTGGAAACAGCACATTTGAAACCCCAGTTCCTTAGATCTCACTTGGGTTTCTTCTCGTGGCTTCCTTTCAATGTACAAATGCGCAGAAACCCAGAGCTTCATTTTTCTTTTTCTTTCCCCCTTGGAGAATATCATCTCTGTCTAAATAAGTGTCACCATCGAGTGATTGAATGGTACAGTTGGAGTCCTCTGTCCTGAATAAAACTATCCTTAAGGAGACCTCCCGCTTTAGATAACTGTTTCTTTCTGCTCGCTTGGAGACACTTGCAGTGTTGAGGTTGCTGCCCCAAGAGGGCACTTCCGCGATCAGTGACGAGAGCAAGGGTCCCTCGCCTTCTTGCCTTTGGGTTTCTTTTTCTTTTTCTTTCTTTTTTTTTTTGGTCCTTTTGAGACAGTGTCTCCCTGTAGCCCTGGCTGGCCTTGAACTCACAGAGATCTGCCTGCTTCTACCTCCGAAGTGCTGGGATCAAAGGCATGTGCCACCATACTCGGCTGCCTTTGCTTTTATTTAACTCTGCAGAGTAGCTCTTGGCTTTTGGGATGTACATTCCCAGCTCTGTGAATGAAGATGTCTACTTTCTGCATGCGGTCAGTTGAGGGCCAGAGTATCTGAGAGGGACGTGGGACACATGTCAGTTTCGCACAGGTTCTGTTAAAGGACTGCCATGAAGATGATGCTGGTGACCATCTTTTCCTTATTTTCTTAAGGCAACTTTTCACTGTGTAGCCCAGGTTGGCCTCGAACTTACGATTTAGCACATGGTAGCTTTGAACCTGTGATCCTCTAGCATCAGTCTCCTGAATGCTGGGATCACAGACGAACACCACCACACATGGCTATACTAATGATATCCTCTGTTTTGTTGTTTGTTTTGTTTTTAAAGGGAAAGGCAAGGTAGCTGGGCAGGGGGCTTTTTCTTCCTACATAATTATTAAGGATAGGTGATCGCTTGCATGCCTATTAGTTACATTTTTTAAATCTTTGGAAGTGCTGTTGAAAAGTCCTAGGATTTTCCTGTTAGATGTGATAACGTGGAATTCTAGGGCGCATGGCATTCTCATGAAGTCTATCACTTATGGGCATCGCTGTCACAAATGAAACAAAATGAGAGGCACTTCATCCCAAGGCTGGATGTGACAGAGTTTGAACATCACCTTGATACCCCATTTACTCATTAATCTTTCCTTTGGTGAAACATTAGAGCCAAAAGTTGTCCCCTCAAAGAGACTGAGACCCTAGTCAGATTTCTGGTTTGTTTCTGGTTTTATTTTGTTTTGTTTTTTTCTCCCCACCCCCCTTTTGAAGGCGTGGTCTCGTATGTATCCCAGGCTAGAACTTCCTATGAGCCTATCCTGACCTGGAACTCACAGAGCTCCTCCTGCCTCAGTCTCCAACGCGCTGAGATTATAGGTGTAAGCCACCATATCAGGCCTTTTAGTTCTTTTGAGGTAGGGTTTTGTTATGTTCTAGGTTATAACTCACAACCATCTTTCTGCATTAGTTTTTTTCGATGCTGGGATTTCAGGTATGCATTGCCAATCCCAGGAAGACCTTGGTTACTTACAGACTTTGTTTATAAGGATTCTGGTGTGGGCAAAGGGTGAGCCCGTGATCTCAAACCTTAAACAGTACTTGGAAAACAACATTAAACCATGGAAGGAATTCCTTGGTTTAGTATCTGCAGTGATTGCAGCTCAGAAGATTATTGTAGGGTTAGTTTTACAGAGGCAGCCTGGACTGATGGGAAGAGGCCAGGTCTTTTCTTCTTGAACTTTGTCATACCTGTCACTCAGTACCTGGACCCTCAACAAATTATATCTTCTTTGTGGGTTGCAGGGAACCCTTTTATAAAATGAGAAATCTGTACCAGGAACCTGTTGTTCAACTTTTTAAAAACCACAGCCCTCATGAAAGTAGACATCGTACAGTATAATCCAGCATATAGATGTCATACATTTGTGTGTGTGTGTGTGTATGTGTATGCGTGTGTGTCCACATGTGTGTCTTGCACGTTGCAGTGTACTTTGAGATTTCCCACGGTATTTCCCACTGCATTTCAGTCTAGTCCTTTCCAGTCAATTCCACTGAAAAGTGTTGTTCCTAGTATTTTAAACTGGTTTTGATCATGATCAACTCAGTCATTTGATTTTTTAATATAATATTTTTATTTATTCTTTGAGGATTTCGTATATGCATGCAATGTATTTTGATCATCTCCAGCCCCACCCACACAATATATCAGTTGATTTTTATAGTCTTGCTCTAGATCTCAGTATCTCTGGATAGGACTGGCATATCGGTTTCATTCTGTGAGAGACTCTTTGGAGTGTGGGTTATATGCTTAGAGCTTTGCGAAGTCTGATCCCATCTGCAAAATTCTGTTTCTTCTGTACTCTACAGTTTAGAGCATGATTCTCAATGTTGCAGACTTCAGTGGCCTACCAAGGTCTGCTTGCCACTGGTGAGCAAGACCCAGATGCAAGGCCTTTGAAATACCTTCATTGTTCAGCGATGTGGAATCCTCCATTGAGAGAGAATTTGTTGCCCCTTTTTCCAGGTGTGGTGGAAAGCATCTCAAGCCTTTTAGGAACTTGCTTCCTTTGGAGAAGGGATCCTGGCTTGTCTCCTTGGACCCCATACCTTCTTTGATTTGGTCCTACTCCTCAACACTTGGCTGCAGGAAGGTGTTTTCTTCTCACAGTCCCACATTTTTTCTGTTTCTGGCTGGAAATGACCCTCCATGTGTCTGAGCTTCATGGGATGTGATACTGCAGGACAGGTTTCTACTCTGTCATTGCTTGGATGCAACGATCTCTGTGATTTCTTCTAAATCTAGTGCCTTTGACATATTCAGGTGCCCTCTGGAAATACAGCTCCTGTAAGAGTTCCGTTTCACCTCCAGTCATTTCCCTGTTTGCCTGTGGCTGTGTCACTTAGGCTTCCTGCAGTGGGCAGACACTGGCCCTTCCAAAGGCTGCTCTCCTGCGGGGCTGCCTACAGGACCATTTTCTAGGGATATCTTCCTCCTTTGGCCATGACGGTGTTGGCTTCACCCTGTCATCTGCTCTGCCTGCCCACCTTTGCCTCTTTTATGCCAGCCTCCATGTAGGTAAGTGCACCCGTGTAGTGCAGTGCCCATGGAGGACAGACAAGGCCATCAGATCCCCTGGAACTGGAGTTATGGACAGTTATTCGCTGCCATGTAGGTGCTGGGATTTGAACCCGGGTCTTCTGCAAGAACAGCCAGTGTTCTTAACCGCTGAGCCATCTCTCCAGCTCCTATTCCAGTCTCTTCTGAATGACTTCCCTTCTGACATTCTACACTCCTGTCATTTAAGTTTTCCAAAGAAAATCAGGGTTTCAGAAGCAGCCTCAGTGAGTCTGTCTCCAATCACATGGGTGGGAATACGGTTCACTCTTGGCCCAAAGTATCCACAGGAAAACTCCTGTTTATCACCTCTGACCTCATCTTGCTTTCTGTGGGTATCTGGGAGGACTTCTGGGTTTACCCTCTGATGTACCAGCAGCTCTACCATTACTGATATTTGAATTTATTGCATTAATGCCCCTAATAAAAATACCATGCCATATTAACTTTGAATTTTCTCAGATATGTGGGTTATACCAGAAAGCACGTTATCTTTGGAATGCATTGGAGAAAAGAAGTTGGTTTGTCACAGAGTTAATTTATTTCTGTAGGAATGGTGCCAGTACTATATGCTGGGTGGAGTTTGACTTGTTGCAGGGCACGTCTTTCACCCCCGAACTGTGAATATTTGTTAGTGACTTAATTTAGAGACCAAGAAGAGACTTAGATATTTTTGGTTTGTTCTTCCTTTCAAAGCGTGACATCAGACAGCTGTCAGAATTGCTATGTCACTGAAGATCCTGTCTCTGGAAGATGCTTGGGAGAGAATGTTCATGACTTTTTGAAGAACGTAGCTGCAGATACTGTAGGCCAAAGGCCTACATTAAGATGAATGAAGGTTTAGGACGTAAGGCCTGTCCATCTCTCATGGCTGAGTTTTTCAGTTATTTTATTAAGGAAAGTCACAGTGCACAGAATCCACTGAGTCTGCTGTCCTTTGCATGAACTAGACGTATGACGTATGTGGAAATGGAAGGTGACAGTGGTAGCCTTGTCTGCATATGCAAAATATGGTCACTCAGAACCCACTGAGGAAGCCCCACCTTCACACAGACTGTTACATGTTGTCTTCTGTTTTGTCTCTGATATTGAAGAAGGAGCAGAAATATTTGAAAAAAGAATGCCACTTAATTATTACCTATGTGTATTTTGGCTTAGAGTTTGATACTGAAGCCAGCTATGTATAGAAGTAAATCCTCCTTTTTTAAAGTAAAAATTGGACCGCCTATCCAAGCACCTAGAGAAGTTGTTTTGATGGTAACTTTCAATCTGTATGTGATTAAGTTAGTCACGTAAAAATGTGAATGAAGTGTACAGTTATTTTTAGCTCTTATTTCTATTTGGGTTTAATTGGATGGTAGGGATTTGATGTCACATAACTATGGAAATCTCTGTTCTAAAATGTGGTGTTTATCTCCCCAAACTAAATTGATACAGACAAGATCCATTTATAAAGGAAAGAAAAGGCATCCCATATACACACTCTAACAACAGATGAACATATACACATGTATATACATGTACATAACTCACATATATCTACCAACTGGACATATGTATGTATGCACACATTCACATGCCTTTGTATATACATATCTAAACAAATGCATATTTATGTATATATACAATAGTGATTTCTTATCTAACTCATAATACTTTATTTATAATCATGTCATGATGAAGGTGATAAGCTGTGATTCTCCCTGATGAACTGAGATGCACAGTCACCTACTTGAATAACATGTTGCCCTTTATTTTTATTATTCATTGATTTTGATTTTTGGGTGGCAAGGGTGTCCCCGGCTACCCTTGAACTTGTGATCTTCCTGCCTCAATCTCATGAGTGCTGGGATGACACTACTGTGCCACCATATCTAGAATGTGTTAATTTTGAATATGAGACAGGAAAGTCTTTAAAAGATTAGTTCTTCTGTGCTGGGGGATTTTACAGACTTGTTCTTATGTCATCACGGTGGGCAGAAGTTGAGCAAAGACTTCACATCCCTTAATAGAATTACTGACTTCCTACTGAGACGTTGCAGCCAATTCTGACGATATCGGCTATAGAATTGGCAGGATTATTAGCAGATTTACCTCTATTGGCTTTTGCTTGGAAGTTTTTGATGCTTGCATTTCTTATGGAGGTTATTTGATTTTTATTAATAGAAATAGTGTAGAAGTTTGGTAACTGGGTGCTGCGCAGACATGCCGTTTCCTCTTTGTTTACTTTTCTCTTGTTAAAGTCATCAAAATGTTGACAGCTGCATAACTCTTTTTAAAGCATTCATAACCTGACATATATTACAGATATTTGTCATCTTACTTCCAGTAAGTGACAGCTGAAATTAGCTTTTCGCAGTGTTGGAGGATAGCGTGGGTGTAGTGAGTCTGGTCAGATTTGTCTCACGTTTCTTTAATGTATAAGTGATCTCTAGTTTTGTTAAGGCCTGAGGAACGGAGGAATGTGGGAGGATGGTGCTCTTCCAGAGGACTCGTGGGTCTCATTGGCCCAGGAATCAGGCATTCTATTGGTACCATTATCAAAACATCAGTAAGACCCATACTGTCAATCTGATGGAATCTCTAGATCGGTAGTTTTGCTATATTTCTTTATATGAATTTTTATTACTCAATTCTGGTCATGCCATTCTAAAGATAGAGTTCTCTACCTCTGAGCAGAAACCTCCAGGCCTGGAGGTTCAGTTCTGAAGCAGTCTGTTCTATATCTAGAAAGCACTGTAAGCTTGATAGCTATTTGTTACACTGAACGTAGTGCTTCCGCTTTATGATTTCTATCCTTAGCTCCTTTTTCTCCATGAGAGAGACTGTAAGACTTAAGCCTAGTCTATCTTTCTGAAAACAGTAACAAAGATACTGATTGCTATTTATGGATCACACACACAGCACTAGGCATTGTAGCAAGTTCCCTTTGCTTACAACCTCAGAGAAATTGAAGTAATTTGCAAAAAATGATTCATGCGGCAGGTAAGTAGAAGATCTACAATTTTCTTGTAGTTCCAAGTGAGTCTAAGCCAACACTTGGTGACCCTGTATAAGTCACAAAGGCCCCCTGGGCTCCTGTTACAGGTATGATGTGGGGGTGGCAAGCATCTTCCTTAGTGTGTGCAAGGAGGAAAGGAGCAGGGACATGTGTGTTTTCTGTTAAACGTTTACATTGGCATTCTGTTGGTACCATCATTAAAACATCACTAAGAACCATCCTGTCAATCTGATGGAATCTCTAGATCAGTAGTTTTTTGCTATATTTCTTGATTATATTATTTGTTTAGGCCCTCCTAACCACTAATTTAAATTTTTATCTGTATTTTAAAGCCTTGGAACAACCCTATTTTTAATATGATCTTTTTATATTTTTCCTAGTCTGCCATACTCTGTTGTACATTGTATGTAGTAAACTGTTGCATATTATATAATTTAAATGTTCTTCATTTTCAGTCAGTTCTTTCCTTTCCACCCCAAAGGAAAACAGGGTGACTTTCAGTGTTGACTTTCCTGGGGGCTACTGCAAAGTAGTTCCATGTCCTCCTGAAGGCTATGTTTCCCGCTTCAAGGGCAGCAAGGAAGTCTAGTTCCTCAAACAGAATCCCCCAGATGGAGTCTCAGTGCTTGGTAAACTTCATTAGGGTAGATCCCATCTTTGATCACTGATAGGATTTACTGAGCTGGGCTCCACTGTGGAACAGGATACTAAAGTTGATGGTTCATGAACCAGGTCCTAAACAATGTTAGGAGGAGGGAAGGGGATGGATTTAAACAAGGGAGGTAGTCAACCCTTTTCTCATAAATATAACTCATTTGTATTGTTTATTTTATATGGATATTATCTGCCCATTTACATCTCACAACAGACTGAAATTCCATAAGGTCAGAGACCTCACAATACTGTTTTTGTTTTCTTTTTTCACGTACTCTAGCACACCTCACACATCCTTAATATTATTTATGTTCAGTAAGATGATTTAATGCTTTTTCTTTGCTAGATAATGTTGTCTAGAGTGAAACAGTCCATAAAAGAAAATAAGCCAGCCACTGTTAAGCAGGACCTTTGACTTATCTTCACATAGATGGAACTGATAAAAGAAAGGAGCCAGGGGCTCCTCCCAAGCCCATGTGACCCCTGAGGAACAGATTCTCAAACGACCTTAAGAGTAAAAATAAATTGGGTTATCTGGGCCAACTGTATGGTCTTAAACACCCCAAAGTAAAGTATAACCAAAGATTAAAGGGATCAATATAATTCTTTAAGAGTCTATGTGTATAGCTATAAGCTACATAATAAGAAACAATGCTAGACAGGAGATACCTTCCTGTGAGTTGTTGGCTAGGGTGGCCCAAGAGGTTCCCAGACAGTAACCCAGCATAGAACTGGGAAAATGAACAGCAGACCCCAATCTTATCTAAAGCAATATTGGCAACTAATCAGTTGCTGCTAGATGAGGAAGAGCTGATCTTCCTAAAACAAGGAACTCTAGATAGGCTGACTAGATTCAGGGGATGGTCAAGCACTGGAGAATGCCTGGGGGGGGGGCACTGACAACACAGCAGACAGTAACAGGGATTACAGAGTATATGGGCTCCAGTGGCGGGGTGGGGGAGACTATGGGAAGGTGCCATTTGGGATGTGGGTATATAGATGAATAAGATTGTTTGGGATGTTCTGTATGAAATACACACAAAAACATCAACAAATAAAAAAATGAGTTATATTTGAGGAAGAAACATAAAACTTTGCTCCATGTTAGTTAGTAGAGGTGAAACACTTTACCATTGAAATCTACCTGAAGATTTTATATCCATGCTCAGGTGGATCTCAGAAAGTAACCGAATGTGACTAGTAATAATCAGATACATAGAGATTAGAGACGCATGTGCAAACATCTAAGTGTTAGTAGCATTAAAAATGAGTTTTTCTGTATGAAACAGTATATTTTAAAATGAAATGGAGATCTTTTTTAAAAGTTAAAACCTCATTCAATTTTATGTCTTACAGGGTTTATACTGAGTTCAATATTGTATAACTGTATTAATTCAACTGTGAACCTAAAACTTTGCAGCCAATATTGAAAGAGATGCATCTTTGCTCTGGAAATTGTTATTGAATATGTTAATGCCATCATGAAATGCTTCTTATAATCATGTGGTTATTAAATAAATAAAACAAAATAGAAGAAGAGAATTGACTCCATAAAGTTGTCCTCTGACTTCCATACACACACACACACACACACACACACACACACGCACACACACACGCGCACACACAAAATAAGAAGAATAAAAAAAATTGCATTTTAATTTGCATAAAGGGACTGTGGCTTAGGTAGCCCAGAGATGTAGGATGCGTCCATGTTGTCATCACATACTTTGACTCTCTTGCTTTCTGCCATATCCTCCTGAAGTCATGGCTTCCGTCTTTACTTTAGCTGCAGATCACTGATACTTGCCTAATCTCAAGCCTTCCTGTCTGTGTTCCAAGAGAACTCCCCCCTTCAATTGTCTTGTTATAGATTTTGCTCAACATGTTTTACTTAAATCTAATTGATCACCCTTAAATGGCATTGTAATTTAGTGAATTTAACCAAAATAGAACCACTCTTAAGATGAAAAAAAAAAAAAGAAAGTGTCCACTTATCCCATATGCTACTGTGAGGAAGGGGAGGGAAGTAGGTAGGTCAGGAAGATGATGATGGAAGAGATGAAGAGATGATGATAAAATGAAGGTTTAAAGTTCGTCTTTGCTGTTGAGGGTGTTGGCCCTTACTCAGCTGTGGCTTAGCCCCAAGCTTCAAATGTCCTGTAGCTTTCAGTCAACTTGCGCAGGGCCACGACAGAGCACGTAGGGAGAAGGTTCCTGTCTTTTTAGCATGTTAAACATGTTGTTAACCAAATGGAAACTTTCAGACCACTATAGATTTATCATAGGTGGTGCTGCAGGAAGGGAAGCTGCATTAACCTTTTGTTGATCTGAAGTCATTTTACCCTCTGCTCAGGAGTCCAATTAACATTATTGATCTGAATCACACTCATCAAGATCAACTTATTTTGTGTTAATTTCCTTCAACACAGAGAGAACTGAGCCTAAGCACAGAGGAGTTGCGACAGGATGATTGATGTGACTACCAGTAGTGTGTTTTGCACCATAATCTCATTTTAATGCTTCAGTAGTTGAACTATGCCAAATTGCTTTTGATGGGGGAGTCTTTATGGTTGGGATTCTGGGCGGGCCTTATACTGGTCAACTATTGCACCTGGACGGTACCAAAAGAGCCACCTCCTTTATTCTCCTTGTAGGTTGACTGTGGTTGGGTTGACCCCAGCAAGGTGGCTCTGCTTTGGGGGGATAGGGCAACCAGCAGCCATATTGGCTTTAGATTTCCTCCCAGCATTGTTTGTTCTGGGAGCCCAAGGTGAGGAGCAGACTCTACTCATGGTGGAGTAGCGAGACCCAGGGCCGTAGCACAGCACACTTAAGGCTTCTACTCACTTTGTGAGGCCTCATTTTATTGGCCTGAGCAGTTTTCATGGCTAAGATCAGTATCACTGGGGTCGAGATGTGACCTCTGCCCATGGTGACTGTGGCTGAGCAGCAGTCCAGTGTATCATGCTTTTTCTGAGCACCTCCAAGGTCAGAATGCTTAGGTGGGCTATTTTATCACTGTGGCATCAAGGTGATTCCGTGACCCACACTGGGAGATAAGACTTCTAAATTTCACACAGGATCACAGTTAGGGAACCCACCTTGGAACTCCTTGAGACCTAAAATGGTATCCTGTTTTCTCTTGGTACCTAGAGCACCTAGTGCATAGACCCTCACTATATGCTAATTGAGTAAACGGATGTATGAGTAATGAACAATAATCTTGTTTCCTTTGTGGAGCAATTAAATAAAACAAAAAATGCATGATAGAAGTTAAACAGGAGAAAAGCTATTTACAAATTACAGCTACAACTTAAAACATATATACATAAGTGTGATACATACCATAGACATACTATGCATGTATGTTTATAAATATGTATATATGTTATATTTTAGGAAGTATGTATACATATTTATATGTGTATATAGTTATATAGTATGCATACATATATGTGCAGGTATATGTACATACCAAGTATTATGTGATATCTACATATGATTTGAATTTTTCTGGTAACTCTGTGAAGGATAAAAAGGGCAATGGATGAAGTCAGGATTTCCAAAGGCCACCTACCTAGTGAGAGTTGGAGGCAGGACTTGAACCTCCTTTATCTGACTCTAGTTCAAATGCTCCACCTGGGATCACTTCTTGGAAGGGGTTTGGTGAATTTTTGGTCTTTCTCTACAAGGACCTTCCACTTACCTTGAGCCCACATTGGACTTAACCCAGCATCAATCCTGCTGAGAATGGTCTGTTAACACTGGACACGTGGAACTTAAGAAAAAAATGGAGCAAGCGGCCGGAGTGAGAGGACCACTTTCCCTTCCCATCTGAAATTAATACCCACCATATAAAAAACATAAAGCATCTCCATCCCCAGGGACTTGCCTGACATTTTAAAACCTTCATCTGCTAGAAATCACAGCATCCGAGGAAGGGATTTACACATTGCCAAGCTCCAGCGGCTGATGGGCTGTGGAGTGTGTTTCCTCCTCTGTCCTGCTGGGATGAGTTGCTATAGGCCCAAACAAATTATATCACTTATTTATCTCCATCTAAAAACAATAATGGGCCTATTCAGATTTTATCTGTCATTTTACTTTGTGGTTGAGTGGTATTAATAATCCTGTTGTAAAGCAGGGCAAGGCAGACCTCACAGAATCTTCTAGACTCTAGGTAGGCTAAGTAGCTGCTCACAGAGCACAAAGGGAAATGTGTAGATCGTCCCTGTGAAGATTGCCTGGATAGGAGTTGAGTTAATATCACATCTTGCAGATTTGGCCAGGGCTTTAAGAGTCCTGTATTTCACGTTGGTTTTTATAGAAACTGGCTGCAGCTGGGGCAGGATTCATCACGGCTGGGATTCATCACACTTACTACAGTATTAAATTCTAGCGCCAGAATGATGCAAAACCAGTTCATAACCTTATAAGAACATTGCATGCTACCGTAATCATAGAGAAATACTGTATATCCAAATTAATGGAGAATAAAACGCCCTGTGCTCTGTTTTTTCGGTGTCAGGCGAGGTTCCTGCATAGTGTTTATTTTGTTTCCTTTACGCTATGTGAAAGCTGTCCATCGCAAGCCTTAGGTCTTTTAGGAGTTTATCATCAACGTGGACTTGTGTGTGTACTTGAAAAAAACTGCCAGATGCCATCCTGAGTGTGAAGGCTAAAATGTGCCTATGGCTGTGCCCCCTACCTCATGGAGCCTTCTGCCTGGGACTATAGCTTGCAAGGACGTCCCCTGTCCCTCCCAACCCCTCCACAGCCAGAGTTTACAAGTTTTTATGGATCTAAGTTTTACCTAGGTTACACATATATTTTTAAGGGAACCCCTGTAAGATTTTTTTTGCATATGTATATGTGTATGGTGTGCACGTGTTTATATATGTGTGCTAGCTTATGTGTGGGTGCACACGTGTGTTTGTGTGGGTACATGTGCATGTGGAGAGGCTCAGTTGATGTCCATTGACTGTTGTTCTCCACCTTAGAGATGGAGGCAAGGTCTCTCACTGAATCTGGAGCTTGCTAGCCAGTTTGCTCTGGGAATTAATTCTCTGTCTCTTTCCTCCACACACGGGGATTAAACGAGGACCATCTTGTCCTCCTAGGTTTCACATGGGTTCTGGAGATTGGAACTCTGATCCTTAATCTTGCACTTTAGCTGCGGTGCCATCTTCCTCCATCGCAAGATCATTGGAAATCAGTTCTGGGATTGCGTGGGCCTCAGATATAAGTTTTTTCTGAAATGTTTTGTGGGGTCAAGATAAAATTTGAAGATAAATTTGAGAGCAATGTAAGGGATTATCAGTGTCTTCTTCCCTCTCAAAAACGTTATTAGTCAGTGAAAGAAATGGTCAAATACATTTGCATGAGGGGCCATGGAATGTATGGGTTACATTAGGGCAAAAGATCTCTCAGGCCTAGGATTCCAAACATGTATGTTTGCCCTTGGTAACAGCCACAAAATGAATTTTATCTTGTATCCTTTAAAGGGGCTTTAACTTTAGATTTTATCATGGGGCATGGCTACCAGCAATAAAATTGTTAGCCAAATAGTTCTATCATCTCCAAATATGAAAAAGAGAGACTTAGGGTCCACAGTGGCCATGAGTCAGCTTCTTACCTAACAGATAGCATAGAGATACAGTACGTTACTGACGACTCCCTTCTGGGCACTATCACCTCTTTTTCAACATGTTCTAAATTTGCTTTCAACTCTCTCATGATATCACAAAATTCTCCTTTTATTTGAGACAGGGTATTTGTTTCTGAGGACCTTATAAGCTGTCTTGTTGAGAAGCAACCACAGACAAAGTGTTTGGGGGATGGTGGACCACTGCATCCTGCCTCGAATGCAGAAGTCAGGGTTTGGACTCAGTAGCTTCAGGCTTCCTAGCTCAGTGGGGCTGCTGGAGAGCTTAACGTGATACGGTTTCTGCTCCCACCAAAGACAAAACATTTCCCACTTTCTCCCATCTCTCTCCTTATTACTGTGCAAATGTGGCCAGACATCTGTATTTCCTGACATGCCCGAATCTTATTTACATAATAAACTCCCACCAAACAGGAACAATTATTTCTTTCTCTCTTTGCAGTTTTCAAATGAGATCTTTTCTCCTTCTGGTAGTTCAGTGAGCCACTGAAATTTCATTTTACAGTCTTTTTGAGTTCAGAAAATATGAACAATGATTTTGCCGCACATACAGTTAATGCTATCACACCCTGTTTCTGGGATTGTTGAAGATCACTTCAGGTGTTTTTCCACTAAACACACACACACACACACACACACACACACACACACACACACATCCCACTCGAGTCAGAAGTGTTTCGGGAAGACATTTTGTTTTCCTGAGATTTCCCTTAAGGGTTCCCCTGGCTTGTGAAGTGCGGGATCATTGGGAAGGACCTCCTTGGCGGGTGGCTCACATGGGCCAGAGAACAGAAAGTATCAACCTACTTCCCTAGGTAGGTGGAAAGATAGACTAAGGGAGGGGGGTTCCATCTGTACACCAGTGTCCTTCATTCATCCATCTTCAGTGTTTCCATTGAGAGCTTTCTGATCTCCAGACACGGGGGCAGTAAGACAGATCCAATGTAGATCCATCTGTGTTTGAAGGTGTTGGGATTCAGAGGACCAAGAGCTGCAGAGGGCTACAAGGGGGCTGAGGACATCTGCTTCTTGTGCTTTTTACATTCTGGCTTTGTCCTGCATATCCTGAGGTCTCAGCTTCCGCTTCACTGTGATTTTCTCCACTGTGTCCAATATATATACATACTCAATTCATCGATCAACTCTGTTCCAGTCAGACTGAAACCTTCTCAGTTAGGACCAGAATCTGCCGTGTCCAGGCTGTCTTCTAATGGCTGCTGACTGGCACACTGTGGGTGCTCACTGGATGTTTGTTGAGTGGCCATCATGAGGGTTCCTAGTGATAGTCACTTGCCGCATAGATGGCGCTTTTCTTGTTTATTTTCATAGTATCATCATCTCCACGCCTTTCATAAACCGAGTTCTACAAATTGTGAACCATCTTCATACAGGAGATATTCAAGGGAGAAAAAAAAAAAAAAAAACCTTTGAGCCTAAGAAATAGTTTTCTTCTAGAAACTTAGACTCAGGCTGTGTGTTTATAATTCAGTGTCACTTTTTATATTAGATTCTTTTTTCCAACCGGGATGCTGGATTATAATTTATAACAAGGTGCAGTGAAAAAATAATTGTTGAACATTTGGATCAACGTAAGAGAAGCGAAAGGCTTTTGAGTTATAGTATCATCTTTGTTAAATATTTTGTTTTGTTTTTTTGAGACATGGTCTTAAGTAGCCCAGGCTAATCTCAGACTTACTATGTAGTCAAGGATGACCATGAGTTCTTGGTCCTCCTGCTTCCACCTCCCGAGTGCTGGGATAACCATTTTAGTGGACTCTAAAGAGGAGGCCAGCAGGCTCCCAGGCTGGTGTGAGTCTTCCTCACACTTCTTTCTTAGGCTCTTAGGAACAAGTTCCTGCTACTGAACCTGCATGAATGTCATGAAAGCAAATGTTATAAGTATTTGTCCCTCATTAGTAGAGCGCCACCTGTGCCTTCTCAGCGGTCAGTGGAAGTGAGGTCTCGCCCTCTAACTGCACTCTCCATGTTCTATGTAGGGAGCATCCTCTATGTAGGGGGCCCTTTCTGGAGTCATGGAGAACACTCTCCATGTTCTATGTAGGGAGCATCCCCTGTGTAGGGGGCCCTTTCTGGAGTCAGCCAGTTTGTTGTCTGCATACAGACAGGTGTTCTACCAAAAGGAAGTGTTTTGTTAGTCTGTCATTGTCGTCTGGATTGACGAATGAACCCTTTCAGAGGGAAGGCTTCTGTGCTAACCTTCCTAAGCCTCAACCACTGTTTAAGCCTTGCAGACAGCTTACCACGGAGCAGTCACCTACTGTTCCTGAGTTGGACTGACTTGGTGAATTTCTTAAAAGAATACATATTTCTGACTGTGATTAGCCTTGCAACCTGTATGCACACAGATGTTTACATCACTGAATATGAACTATCACTAAACAGTACTTACTCTCACTCTCTGTAGTATTCTGTGATAAGTTCCCCTCTGTTTAGTATTAATACAATATCCTGAAAGCACTCCCTGGAAATGAATTTCACATGAGGCTTCAGTTAAAAAACAATCATTGCTTGATCTTGCATCCTTCATTAGATCTAATTCTGAGATTTTCTTCCATCTTCTGCCTTTAAGGATAAGGATCCTTAGGTGTCGCCTCATGCTGCGCAATTCATTAGTGGCAAAGCTGGAGGGTTACACAGATCTCCTGAACGTGGACCCAGTATTCATGTCAAATGTCTTTTGTCCAGAAATATATCTTTTTGTGAACTGTGTTACTGTGTGTGTGTGTGTGTGTGTGTGTGTGTGTGTGTGTGTGACTGTTCTTTCTGGTTAGGGATTAATTGTCAGAGGACCACCATGGACAACCCACATGTGGGTTCCCTCTTGGATTCAGCCCATACCTTGTTCCCTTCTGCAGAACTCTGTCAGTTTTAAAGTTGTGTTCATTGTGCACACAGAGGCTTCTTCCCCCTACATCAGGTCCATAGCACAGAAGGAAGGCATGTGGTTCTTGTCCATACGTCATTTCCTTTTAACTTGGGGTGACACGGCAGAGCTTCAATCCATCAGCTTCTGTGGATAAATCAGCATGTGTGGATAAACAGGATTGTCAGAAATGTGCTTTGGGGAAGAAGGTCCAATCTGAGACTTTTCTCCTGCTTAAAAGGAATCAACTTTTACATGCAAGAAATTTTAAGTGACATTTGCAAGAAGAGAAGGGGGTGTTAGAGATGGCTAACTTTAATTTGTGTTGGGTCTCCTGGCATGGAGGTGATCCTTGTATTGTGACAGTGATCTCCTGTGGGTCTCACAGCCTCTTCTCTCTGGCCCTTGGATTCCTTTGTCTCTTCTAGATATTAAATGTGTCCCCTTCCAGCAAGAACTGGTGTGTGTTGTCTGCACATAGCATCTGTATTTTGCAAACTCTCTTTCAAAATATTTAGCCCCAAAGGATAGACACAATGGGATATGATATTTAAACTGAGATCTAAACTTGAAACATATTGAAGAAAATAAATAAAAAAAATAAACTGGGTCTGTTTTTCCAAATCTGAAAATGAGCTCCCTGTTTTGAGAGGGACTCCTCCTGCTTTGCCCACTTTTGTGTACCCCAGGTTGAGCTGTCTGAGCTCACTGTGGTCATGGCACCCACCCTTACACCACAGAGCAGCAGTGTCAGTCGCCTCTGATGGGACCTCATCACACCTTTGCCTCAGGAACACCGAGCCCAACCTCCAAGGAATTCTTCTGTGACACTTTCTCGCTTTTTGAATTATCGACTGGTACCATCAGAGATGGCTCTGTCATGAAAGGGCTTGCCACACAAGCATGAAGATTTGAGTTTGATCCCTTGAGCCTTTGTCAAAAGTGGCTTGTGGTAAAGTGAGCTTGAAATTTCAGCTCTGAGAAGGCAGATCTCTGGGATTTGCTGGCCTGCTATCTTAGCCTGATCACCGAGCTCCAGTCTAGTGAGAGAGCCTGTTTCAAAACACAAGGTGCACAGTTCTTGAGGAATGACACTTGAGGTAGACTGCAGGCCTTTTCATGCACATGTGCACATGTATGGATACAAAACTTGGTACCATCTGTGTTTTTAAGTTTTTTTATTAACGTGATAATTGTGCATATTTTGGGGAGTAGAGTATTAGATTGCAACACATACTTACAGCATATGCTGGTGAAATCAGTGTAATGTTTTATGATCTGGAGTCACCTGCTTTGATTCTAGCACCTGGACTACAGTTACCTGTGCATTGGCTCTTGTGTCTGTGGGTACCCTGTGCTGCGTCCACTCTACCCTCTGCAGGCGTCTGGAGGCCACATCCCCCATTGAAACTTTGCAGGCCGCCCTGCACTTTGCCCATCACTTCTGTTGGCTGAATGGTGTGGAGAGACTCCCTGCTGTAATATTGGAAAAGGCAGCTTCTCTTGGAAAGAATCATTAATTAGATGCAAAGGAGTTATTTCATCCTTTGCATGGGGGCAGAGGGGAGTGAGGGAAAAAAGTCCCACACATAAATTATTTCCTATTTGGGCAACGTGTTATGCTTGTCAGTTGTCTGTTGCCAGAGAGCCACACTGCAGCTAAATACTTGTGACACCCTGCCCAATCAAGGTAGAGCTAAAGGATGCTCTGGGAACCTTTCTGTGACAACCTGTGCTAGTTTACATTAGCTTAACCAATCCCTTTCTCCTCTGTGCGCTGAGAAATTTGTTAAATTAATTCCATTGCAATTAGCAGATTTATGGGAAAGTACCCTGTTATCCTTTAATTGGAGAGCATAAAACTACAAACTGAATCCACTCGTTCTATTTGTGTAATAGGCAATCTATCTACGACAAGATTTGATCGATGGAGTCGTATGACGCCCTTGCCTTGTTTTATATTGGCTGTCAGCGCTTAACTGGGACTGAAGTATCTGGGTAACAAAAATTGATATAATGACTTAATGCGCCTTACTCTCTTTGAGCTACATCAGTTTAGAGTACTTCTGAGAGAAAAATGTCTGGAAAATATCAGGGACTCATTTATCAACCTGTTTTCATTAGCATACTGCCTAGCTCTGGCAAGGATTTGAATAAAAAAAATGCAGGATAGTACAATTTATTTCAGGCCCCATATTTCTTGGATGAAAGGAGACCTCTAATAAAAGGAAAATACAGAAAGATGCTTTTTCTAGTTGGTTTTTCCCTAACGAAAAGTCCTACCCCCCTTCAAAAGCGTTTTCATTTGCTTGGATTTCTACTGTTAATAATATTCTGAGGGAACATATCCCTGGGAAGGTAATTAGAACGGTAATATGAGGTGTGTGGTGGTCCTGATACGTAAAGGAAAATCACAACAAAATTAATCAAAAATACCCAGACAGGTAGCGGTCATGCCATACCTGCCTGTTTGCTTGGCCCTGTGCGTGCTTGTGTGTTTGTAACATAGTAAGTAAAACAATGAACATCGGGAGAGAGAGACTTTGCTTAAGTGAGCGTTTTCCAGCACTAAAGGATTTCAGGAAGTTGAGATACAGTTTTTTTTTTTTTTTAGCTCTCTGGAGTTGGAGCCGAGGGGAAATAGAAACAGATCAAAATGTTTGTATAGTGGGCAAAATGTATTTGGAATATGGAGTCATTTGTCCTATGCACCGTAGGATGTGAACCACAAGAGGTAATAATAACTGACAGGCAGTTGCATGGGAGTGAGTCCTTTTTTTTGCATGAAATTTTTATGCATCAGTCAGCCTGCATACAGTGTGCCTAATGTATAAAATAAATTGGTGCATAAATCAGATTAAGAACAGCATGTTGCCAACTTCCACATTTGCACACAGGAATTCAATATGGATATGGAGGAATTCCCATTTTTAATCTCTAATAGGGTATGGGGAATCTCTCAGGTAGAGTTTGCACACAGGAACATTTTATTCACTTACCTCTTTGGACTCCCCACTCCAAATAACAACAGAGGCAATGTAGTGGAGGGCGAGGGCAACAGTGTGGAAGTTTTCTGGAATACCAGCTGTATATGGAGGATAGTGACACAGTATTTAAGATAATATTGCAACCCTGTCTATAGTTCCTAATTATGTTGAGGAATTGGCGTGCCAGTCGATAGTGATTTATGGTGAGGGTACGCAAGTGCACATGGCTCACATTGATCTGCATGTAAATTCCTTGACATAATAAGAAGTTATTACCAATGACAGCCACTGTCTGACTGCTAATTCATCAGCACATCCTTCCATCGGTGTGAACTTCATTGGCTGTGTATTGGGGCCAGTATGCCACACCATTTGCCTACTCTAAGTCAAGCCCCTACAGCTGGGGCTCCAGGAACAGCTATTGAACAGGTGAGAATCCAGGTCACATTGAGCATGTCTCTGCCAAACAGCATTTCTCTGATTAACCATCAAGACAGCGATATGCCTTGCTTTTGTTTGTTTGTTTGTTTGTTTGAGATAGGTTCTCCCCATAGCCCAGCTGACCTGGAACTCAATATGTAGACCAGGCTGACCTCGAACCCATTATATAGACCAAGCTGGTCTCTATATCACAGAGATTCGCCTGTCTCTGCCTCCAAAGTGCTGGGATTAAAGGTATGTGCCGCCATGGCCCCCCTCAGAGTTTGACTGTGCATTAAAAAAATATTGTTAAGTATTATTCAGTGTTATATCTATCAAATGTCTTTCCTTAACACCATTTGCTTAAAAGCCTCAGAGAGTAAATTACTACAACAGTTGATTAAAATGTGGTGGATTTCCTTTATCCTCTTTCTCATAGCCATACCTCTGAATTATCATAAAGTAAAACTGGCATTTTTCTTTGTTAAATTTCACATACGTGTGTGTGTGTTTCTGGATTTCTGCTGCTCCCGAGCTTCTAGGAAATTCAGCCTTTAATCCTACTTCCCTTTGTTCTGTCTCCTCTTTCCCTTCTGTCAAGATTCCATAAGCTCACCCTTCACGGCCTCACCTTGTTCTGCTCCCCTCAGTAATCTCTGCGAACTGACCTGAAAAGTCTTTAGCTCTTTCCATTCAGGGTTCAAGTAGAAGGTGGTAGTGTCTCCACTTCGTTTGCCTTCTGTGGATACAGTCTCTCTGTCCTCACCTGTAATGTCCCATTACTCTAACTAGTGGCCTGTTGTTTAAAAAATTTCTGTCATGCTCCTTTGTGGCCTGGTCTCTTTTGCTTAGGGATCTCTGCATCAGGAAATTATTCCTTAAACTGAATATAGCTGAGGCGTACACCTCTTTATTTCTTCTCCGTTCCTACTGGAGATGACCACTGCTTCTTGCAGGAGAGCCCTTGGGAAGGTGGTGGAGTCACAAATATATAACTTGAAAAGTGATTAACTCCAGTTGTATGATACCTGCTCTATCTTGAGAAATACGAAGATAAATATGTGTGTATATATATGTATATATATGTGTGTAGATATATGATATTTGTTATGAGCTATAGTTACAGTCAATACTGGGGTAAATAATTATAGCAACAGTTTTAATTCCAGACTATTAATTGATTGTATTAGTTAGGTTTGTCTAAGTTATGCTGGAGTAACAAATAATTCCCCAGCATATCAAAGGAGCAAAAACAACTAGATATATTTCTTGCTTGTGCCTTATATACATTGGAGGGGCTCTGACCCTTTCAGTCAAACAGGGACCCAGATATCAGAGCATTCAGCACCTTGAGGGTCACTGTGCACAGATCTAGAGGGGAAGGAGAGTCCCGGAAGGCCTTACAGGCAGTCAGAGCTGTAAAATGAACTACATGGTCTCATTGTTGCTGTGTTGCTCCATGGAGGAGAATTAGAAGTGTTCACAGAACACCTTTCATACCTAATGCTTAGTTGCTCCCAAATATAGTTAAAAAACAAACAAACAAAACCTCAGAACATAAAAACAGTGGTATTAACTTCAACAGTGCAGAAATTGCTGTTGATGCAAGTGATCTTGAGTAATTGAGTGGCAAAGATCTAAAACAGTGATTGGTTTATAGATTGGGGAAAAAAGATCCAGAGAGGGAAGAACTGCTCGGAGGTTAAACCACAGGAGTAAGATGGGCTGTAAACCCATCTGGAATCCAGCCTTGTCCTTTCCTTCAGCTTCTTTCTCCTCTGATCCTGAGGGGCCCTGAATTTCTTGTGCGTGTGCTATTAAACCTGTGTGTGAAGGTGATGCTTGTCTGATTGTCTGTCCACAGACCTCAGTCCATGATTCACGGATATCACTTGATCCAACCACCATTGGTCTACTTAGCATCTTATCCTCCCCCTTCTAGATGCCTTGACCATCATCATAGGGTTTTATCTGAAGACTGACTGGATTTCTATTTCAGGTACTAGAATATGAATACCATATCCTAATTTGTGAGCTTGACACAGAGTGCACAGGGTGGTGATGAGGCGCCCATGAGGCTGTTCAGTAGCGTGATTCCAAGGAGCTGAGCTGAGTAGCATGACGCCTAGTGAAGGCGTATTGACTGTGCTGGATAGCTTTAGTTGTCAACTTGAGCTTCAATTGGGGAATTGCTGCCATTGGACTGGCCTGTGGCCATGTCTGTGGGAGATTTTCTTGATTGTTGAATGATGTGGGAGGACCCAGCTCACTGTAGGTGGTAGACCCCGGATGGGTTGTTCTGTATTGTATAAGAAAGCATGGAGCGGGAGAGATGGCCCAGCAGTTAAGAACACTGGCAGTTCTTGAAGAAGACCCGGGTTCGAATCCTGACATCCACATGGCAGCTAACAACTGTCTGTAACTCCAGTTCCAGGGGGTCAGATAGCCTCTTCTGTTCTCCGCAGGCATTGCACGACTTACATACAGGCATTACACATGCACACATAAAATAAAATAAATGATAAATAAATTTTAAAAAAAGAAAGCAGACTGAGCACAGGCCAGGGGAGCAAGCCAGTAAGCAGCATTCTTCCATGGCCTGTACTCTAGCTCGTGCATCCAGGTTCCTGCCCTGAGTTCCTGCCTTGGGCTTCTCGATGAACTGAGTGATCCATGAGATGTAAGCCAAATAAACCCTTTCCTCCCCAAGTTGGTATTTGCCAGAGTGTTTTGTCACAGTAATGGAAAGCAAACTAGAACACTGACTGACTTTCTTATGGTATGTACCCAGCCTGCCTTGAGAGCATGAGGGATGTAACCATTTGTCCTGGAGAATGATAGAATATTTTTTTTGTCTATTTCTGTAGAGTCATAATGCTGTTTTGGTTGACATCTCTACTGGATTAGTTTTCTTTTTAAAAATTAGCTCATATTTTTGCAGGAGACATTGGGAGGTGGTGAATAGACTCCAGGTCCAATAGGAACAGAAAACCATACAACCCTTCAGGTTAACAGATAACAAGTCATACTTTCCACATGATTATCCCTGCATGCTAAGGTGGACCTTACTGGTGGAAGAGCATCAGTTACTTTTTAAATGTTTGGAATTATGGGTAGAAGCATTTGTCCACAGGGCATGTGTTAGAACCCAATGCTTCAACTGTGACATTTGATCATACGACTCATGTGGATGGGAGATGTTGGAGATGGTGGTGTGTCTACCTGATTCTATGGCTTTTCTATGACCCTCATATTTCACTTGAACTTGAAAACAAAAGCCCAAGGAAAGTTCAGTTTCAGTAGGTGCCCACTGTGTGGCAGGAACACATGTGCAGCCCATTATGAATATATCTGGTGTATTTTAATAAAGATATTTGTGCGCATAAGTATGTGTAGATTTCTTCTTTGCTCCCCAGAGCAGCCTTTTGAAGTAGGTATCCACGTATGACTAACACCCGAGTGCTTGCTATACATTAGCTGACATTGTAAGAGCTTTACATTAACTGGCTTCATGCTTCACGTTGCCTTCTGGAGTAGTCTTACTCTTTCCATTTTGAAAATGAGAAAACTAAGCTGTGGAGTCTAATTTGCATAAGGCCACATGGATGGGCATAAGCTCAATTAGTTTGAGGGTGAGCTGGTGCCCCACTTGACGCGGATGCCTAGCCCAGGACCATGTCCACAGGTGTGGGTCCTGTACTGTGGCCACCTGGGACTCTCTTGGACTTGTAGCTGCTGTTTACCTTTTTTTTTTTAACTTTTAAGATCCTCGAAATAATACAAACTTCATAATCTTGTTTATAAGTTGAGGCTTAAATACAGAAGTCTTGATTTCAAATTCGGTTCCTTGATTGAGGGTTGTATGTGTGTTTAATGAGAAATGCCATTTTGCCTTTCCACAAATATTCCCTCCCTTTCTTCTTCCTCCTACTCCTTCTTTCCCTCCCTCCCTCCCTCCCTTTCCCTCAATCCCTTTCTTCTGCACCCTCCTGTCCTTCATCTGTCTTTCCTCTATTCCTTTCATTGTCCCTCCCTCCCTCCTTTCCTCCTCCTCCCTTTCTCTTCCTTTCTCCCATCCTCCTTCCCTTCCAGAAGCTCTGAAGTGTTTTCTTATTTTTCACCAGTGCGTTCTGTAGCATTTTCTTCACACTGTGCCAGTTTGTATTGCTAACACTGTGGTGTTGAATGCTGTGCTGGACCAGCATGATGTGCTTACCACTGCATTGCAGATTTCCTCAGAGCTGAGTAGTTGTTTGCGGGGATGCCCAGTTAAGCTCTTTCCTGTCTGCTTCTGCTCAGAGCCCACTTTTACCCTGGTATCTGCATCTTATTTCTGTAATGAGGTGGAGTGTAGAGTTGATTCCAGTGACTTTTCATTTTTGTGACCACCTGCTCCTTGCCCTAAATGTAAGGTGGTCCCCAACCAAGAGCAGCTGCCAGGATGGCTGGGGAGTGATAAAGACTCAAGGGTTTAATTTGTGCATTGCTAGTGCCTACTAGTCATGTAAGCCTAACAGATATTTTGGTCACATGTGCCTTGGAGAAGGTGTTTTCTGGAAGAATGCAATTCTATGGAGAAATGGTGTGAAAATGGATGTTTGGTAAAGTTTCCATCATGTGAGTTCAATGCTGAAAACTGTGCTTTAGAAACACACATTTCTGATCTTTAACTTTGGAGAAGGAGTTTCTACCTTGCTGTTTAAACACCTGCCAAAGGGGCTGGAGAGCTGGCTCAGCAGTTAAGAGTGCTGGCTGCTCTTGCAGAGGACCTGGGTTCAGTTCCCAGCACCCGCATGATGGCAAACAACTGTCCGTAACTCCAGTTCCAGGGCAACTCACTGCCCTCTTCTGATCTCTCTAGGCACTGCACGACATGGGTGCACTTACACACATGCAGGTAATATACTCATACACATAAAATAAAAATAATTTTAACCCTTCAGAAAACCTGCAAAAGTGCTTTTAGTGTGGTGTGAATTCCTTTTTTCAAAAATCTCAAAATGCCACACATTTTGGTTAATTGACAATCAAGGTGTGTGAAAAGTCACTCACTGCGTTGAAACATCACCTGAATATGATTGATCAGGAATATAATAATATGAAAAAGTATCAACCCAGCCATTGGTGTTCCCTGTGTTCTGTGCTGCTAAGTAATGTTTGCTCAAAGGTGACACACCCTAGCTAGTCTCTGGAACCTTTGAATGTTATCCTCTTATAGGAAAGCTCTCTGCAGGTGGGAGATAAAGGATACTGAGGTGGGGAGAATATCCTGGTTGGGCCCTAGATGCAATCGCAGTGTCTTTATAGAGAGGAGGAGAGTTAACACTCACAAAAGAGGAGGCAAAGAGGCAAGTAGGTGGTTACAAGCCAAGGGATGGTGGCAACAACCAGGAACTGGAAGATTTTCCCGTGGAACCTTGGTCCTGTCAATGAATTCAGCCCTGTGGTGCTGATTTTAGCCTAATGGTTTCCAGAACCACAAGAGAATAGGTCATTTTTAAAGCTATTTGTTTTGGTGATTTGTTATTGTAGCTGTAGGAAACTAATGCATATACCTGAGAATTTTTAGGCTATTATTAATTTAGTCAAATCAAGTGTTGAGCTGAAATTAGAGACAAATTTTAATGACTTTTCTGTGTAATTTAAAGACATTTTAAAAAGAAAGAGGCATATAACATCTTCCTAATGAATATAATTATATAAATTATAAAATCTAGATTATGTGGTGAGCATGAAGGATTTGGGAAATATTAATAAATAGAATTAAATATAAAACTTTTGTTTGATTTTTCCATTTAACAAAAATGTGTATATTGTATGAATATATCAGTATGTGGCTAACATATGTTGGGGTGCCTGAGCAAAGAAAATTGGAG
This sequence comes from Nannospalax galili, assembly GCF_000622305.1. Taxonomy (NCBI): domain Eukaryota; kingdom Metazoa; phylum Chordata; class Mammalia; order Rodentia; family Spalacidae; genus Nannospalax; species Nannospalax galili. The sequence goes on along the minus strand of NW_008352659.1, from coordinate 5,466,750 downwards.
AACTTGCCATAGAAGATCATTTTTAAGATGAAATGGAACAAATATGATAATTCCTGGAACATGGTGGGCATCTAATATATATCTGTTGGATAGAGGGATGGATAGATGGAAAGATAGATGGAGGGTGGAAGGATGGATGGATGAATGGATGGGTGGATGGGTAAATGGGCAGGTGGATGAATGAAAAGGTGGATGGATGGAAGGACAGATGAATGGAAGGATGGATGGATGGAAGAATGGATGAATGGAAGGATGGATGATGGATAGATGAGTAGATGGATGAATGGAAAGGTGGATAAATGGAAAAGTGGAAGGATGGATGGATAGATGGGTAGATGGGTGGGTAGGTGGATGGAAGAGTAGATGGATGGAAGGATGGATGAATGGATGGGTGGAAAGAAGGAAGGATGAATAGGTGGATGAATGGAAGGAAGGATAGATGGATGAATGAATCAATGGGTGGATGGATAGATGATGGATAGGTGGATGGAAGAATGGATGGCTAGGTAGATGGATGGATGGGTGGATGGATGGATGGATGGAAAGAAGGAAGGATGAGTAGATGGATGAAATGGATAGATGGAAGGATGAATGGATGGGAAGAAGTAAGGATGAATGGGTGGATGAATGGAAGGAAGGATAGATGGATGGGTGATGAATGAATGGATGGGTGGATGGATAGATGGATGGATGGATGAATAGGTGGATGGGTGAGTGCATATGGGACGATGGAGGATTCTAAGTGAAGCCAGAGACCTAAAGAAGGCTGACAGCAGATACAGGTCAGCTGTGGGCTCAGACGAACTTGACTGTGAAGACTGTGGTCTTTGGGCTGTGCTATCATAATATGAAGAACTGTACTTAGGAAAATGTCTGCTTCATAGCTTCCTGCAGACCAGCAGGAGAGTGCCTGTGCTGAGCACTTAGGGTTCATTCATCCCTTCAGCATTGGGATAGGTGGGGAGGAGGAGGAAATAGAACCGATGATTCGGATGATTCCTGTGTTGGGTGTGACTGTGGTGGCCTGGTGGGAGTGGTGCTGGAGGATAGGCTTGAAAGGGTTTCGGAGGCAGTTGCAGCAGGCCAGGCTGTGACTTCTTGTACTATATACTCACAGAGCATCCTCAACTTCCTTTCAGTGATCATCACTTCACTTTCACTTGCTCATTCAGTATGTCTGTCTCTGCAAATCATGTCTCTGAGAAGTGACTGCAGAGTGTATCAGGCCCGAGGCAAAGGCTCATCCAGTGTTTGCCAAATGAATGGCTAATGGTTTTTACCAGACAGGATTCTGTGACTTTGTTCTGCCACCTAACTTAGCACCTGGCTGTCAGTAAATATTGGGTGAACTGAGCTCAGCAGAGAGGTAGTGGGCCAGTGTTTGTGGGATGTGGTCTAGATGCAGAGTGTTAGGTCTTGTCCCTTTCTTCCCTTTACTCTGTCCTTCTGAGGTCCAAATCTGAGTACACGAAGAAGTCATTTGAAGAGGGTGGTGGTAGCCATGAGAGACCTGTATACCAGTTGGCCTTTAGGAAAAGAAAAGAAAGAAAAGGGGCTGGGGATACGACCCAGTGGGTCAAGTGCTTGCTGTTCAAGCGTGAGGACTTGAGTTCAGATCCCCAGCCCCCATGTAAAAGCCAAGTGTGGTGACACACATCTGTAGCCCTAGTGCTGGGGCGCAGGTGGGACAGAGACAGATCAACCCCTGGACCTCACTGGCTAGCCAGTCTAGCTGAATCTGTGAGCTCCAGGTTCAGTGAAAAGACCCTGTCTTAAAAAATAAGGTGGAGAGTTTGGAGAGAAGGCTCAGCAGTTAAGAGCACTGGCTGCTCTTGCAGAGGACTGGGGTTTGATCACCAGCAGCCACATGGCAGCTAACAACTGTCTGTAACTCCAGGTCCAGGGGATTCAACACTTTCTTCTGAGCTCCAGGGGCCTTTCATGACATGGGTGTACTTACACACATGCAGGCAATATACTCATGCATATATAAATAATAAATAAAATATTAAAAAATAGAGAGGGATAAAAGAAGACACCTTATATTGACCTCTTGTCCACACATGCATGCCTACACATGTGCATAGACCTGCACATACATGTGCACACACATGAACATGAACACATGCACATACCACACACACAAAAGGAAAGAAAAATAACAATAAAAGCACAAATATTTTGATGTGTCAAGCACCAACATTTGTAGAAAAAACAAATTTAGAACATTGTGTGCCGAATTTTGAAATGTAAATGTGAGTTCAGCATGCAGGGGAAGCAGGCACTGTGGAAACTTTGCGTTCTGCTGGCAGCCTTTGGCTTCAAGAGATTTCTCTGTGAGTTGTGGTTCTCATGTGTGTGTCTCATTTTTGACCCGAGAGTGAGGAGGATAATTTTGAAGTGATGAAAATAAATACTCACCTGACTATTAAGTACAGAGCTAGGTCTCAGAGCTCTACGGTATCAGCCCTACCATCTGAAATGTAAATTTTCCTGAAATTCCCATTTAAGAGCAGATTTTACCTGCAAGTAGCCTGTCGTATCTTCCTGAAAAATATATACACGCCAGTGAGGGAATAAACACATCGTTACACTTCCCCGACAGATAAGCTTGGCTCTGTTCGGGTGTAAACTCATTTTTCTTGGGTTGACCTTTAAATAGTATTGTGGTATTGTATGGGATTTAAATCAATAATTTTGTCAAAGGAAAATATACTGCGAGCTTTTTTTTTCTTTATCATTTGAACAGTTCTGTAAACTCTCGAGGAGTAATGGGTTTCAACACATGGGAGGGGGGAAAGGAGGTAGGTGGGGGGCAGGGAGGGAGGTGCATCATATGAAAAACTCAGTTAAGAAGCAATGAGCAGAGGTCAGGGCTGGCTGTGGATCTGGAGACCTGAAAGTGTTCTGCTCCATCTTCAAGGAAGTGAGGATGTAGGTGCTGGTGTGGGCTGCAATTAGTGGTGTAATACCTTTTTTTTTGCGTTCCTGCTGTAACGCGCCACTGTCCCAGGTGTGAGGAGGTTAAAATGAGAAGTTACCCAGTAGTTATGAAGCAGCAATAATGAGTTTCCTTCTTCTTACCATGGATCTGTGTGATATACAGCTTGCAATTAAGCATGGCTTGGTGATTCGGTGATTAATGTATATACAGTTTCTAAAGGAGAGAAGCCACCCTCCCGCCACATCCTTCATGATGTTTACAGCTGGGTACCTATTAACAGGAAGATGGAGAGGGCCATTTACAATTCAGTAACCTTTATGACAGTGAACTCTTTAATCAGCATTTTATTTCCTTTGTAACACTTTAGTCATCTACAAATGTCAGAATAAAATAGGACCATGAAATATTTAGGATGGGCATGTGGAAATTGACTTCCTTTGATTTAAGCTGCTGTGTCTTTTCATTTTGTTGTTTTGGGAGCTTTTACTTTTATTGAAAGACAATTTATAACTAAATGCTCCCAACAGTGACTGGCATTAGGGTAGGAGGAATTTCAGAGAGCCAAGTTCTGGTTCTATAAAATGTGTTGATGCTTGCTATATTGGGCCATAAGTTATTCAAATAAAAACATTAGTAAAGTCTTTGCATTTCAGAACAGTATTTAGTAGAGGTACAGCAGACTCTGTAGCGTTTCTGACAGAATACTCTGGCATATTTTAGAAAGGTGATTAGGTATGAAGTACATCTATAATAATTTAAGTCAGTTATAGTGTGCACCTGAACTGTGCATTATTGTCCCACATTATTTTCTTAGTGGGATTCTGGGACTTTTTCAATCTAACAATAACGACCTTTCAGTTTTCTCATGTTGCTGCAAATGTATATAGTACATATTCGCAGAACTGCCGTGTTTATATTTTTAAAAAGCCTGTGGACTGTGATTGTGTTATTGTATTAGACGATCATGGTTTTTGTGAAGTTAATCCAATTTAAGACAGAAAATCCAAACACTCACCAAAAGATGTAGTTCTTAGAATTAATCTGGATGGTGCAGGCTGGAAGGATTTGGCACCATGCAGACCCACTCTCAGCCTCGTACTCCAAAGATTCCTCCTGGCCACTCGTTGATCTTGGGATGATCTTCGCCAAGGCTGGTATTGGTCTTGGCCACACAGAAACATCTTTTGCACTATTCTGCAAGGGAAGTATGATAGTTGGTATGAAAACTCATGGAAACCAGTCATGGAACCAGTATGATGCAACCAAAAGATCAGGATCCATGGTTGGTCCCATTCCTTTGGGACTCCATGTCATAAACAAGTGCCTATCTGGATGTCATTTTTCCTATTGATAAATTGATCTGGTCTATAGGATTAGATGGCCTTCGAGGAGACAGTGAGGAAGGAAAGGGGAAAGGGAATCCAGAAGACAAGGATTGAGTTGAGTTCATACTGCCACAAGTTCAGGGCTTCTATGACTAAACCATATCAAACCTGAGTCCCTTGAGTAGAGTATCTTTTCCTTGATGGAAGGTCAGCTGTGAGGACTGGGCAAAGTCTGGTGACTTTGTGAAATAGTTGTCAATTAAGAGTTACAGAACCTGTTGGAGTACTTAGCAGAGAACAAAGCAGACCATGGCATTTCTCTTTGCCTTGTTTTTAGAACAGGACAAGGTTCCCAAGCATCTTTTGATAACGTCAACCTACAAAGTGTCACCCACAGTTATTAGTCTATCAAGAAAGTTGGGGTATTAAATTCCAGTTTGAGGATATCCCCTGTTTTATTTTGGGAAGAAGACAGAAGTGGGAGACACAAGGATCAGAAGTTGTATACTAGGTGGGGAAGAGACAGTTAGACAGTTACAAAGTAAGCCATTCTCTGTTTCTTAAATTGCACCATGTTACTCAATCTCCACATGTTTTCAATGACTTCCTTTTGAAATGGTTCTTGGAACTTTGGATGGGGAAAGACCACAGCCCTTCATCAAGAACTATGTAAGGGACTCCAAACCCTTAGACTAGAGAGATTGGAAAGGGGATTTTCCACTTTATAAATTCAATAGTTCCCTGGAAACACAGGAGGAGGAGCTGAATCACCCAGGAGTCCAGGCTGAGGTCATGCGTGGCTGACAGTACAGCAGCGAATCTGGGGGCAGGAGGATTTGCAGGATAAATGAAAAAGGAGGACAAGTGTGCAGGAGAGCTTTTCAGGCAGTGTTCGTTTCCTGTGCCGCCTTCTCGCTTAGAGCTCCCCAGCTGGTGACTTTGAAGGCCAGAGCAGCTTAGGCCTGTAGAACCTACAGATTCCATTGCCAGTTCTCCCCCTACTTTTCCAATTTTTCATTCATTTAACATTTCTACTTTTTCACTAAAAATTTTTAAAGTTAGGCTGAAGAGATGGCTAGTGGTGAAGAACATTGGCTGCTCTTGCAGAGGACCTAGGTTTAGTTCCCAGCACCCACATGGCAGCTAACAACCATCTTTAACTCCAGTTTCAGAGGCTCTGATGCCCAGTTCTGGCTTCTGAAGGAATTAGACCCAGGTGGTGTACTTAATACATGCAGACAAAATATTCAAACACATACATTTAAAAAATATTTTATTTATTATTTTTATTTTATGTGTATGAGTGTATTGCCTGCATGTATGTGAGTGCACCTGTGTCATACAATGCCACGGAGGTCAGAAGAGGGCTTCGGATTCCCCTGGAACTGGAGTTACAGAAGGTTATTAGCCACCATGTGGGTGCTGGGAATTGAACCCGGGTCCTCTGCAAAGACAGTCAGTGCTCTTAACCACTGAACCATCTCTCCAGCCCCTATAATAAACATTTTTGAAGACAGAGTTCTGTTCTTTCAAACAAGCATTCTACTATTAAAAAAATTAAAATGTATTTTAAAATTCCACTAGGGGCTATTTGTTGCTCTTTTATTTTTGGCATTTCACCAGTGCAGTGTGTATAGATTTTCAAAATTTGGATTAGTTCCTCAGGCATGGAGCCACGGATATGAAATTGCCAGGCTGAGGGGATCCTGTTCTGTTGTGTTACTTGCTCACATATAGCTCAAAAGTTTTTAACAGCGTTTAATGAGCTTCTTTCAGATTCTGGACTGTGTGGCTGTTCCAGGCTCAGACAGATGGTTTTCACAAGCAGCCTGTGTTCCTATAGAGAACTTTGCTTGTTGTTTGAAGGTTCAGAAGGCTCTAAAGCTATGTATGTGACTCTGTTCCTGGGGAGGTCTGCTTTAGTAAATAGTAGAACACAGGGAAGCAGAAAAGTGGATGTGGCGCGCAGAGAACAGGAGGGAGGCTGATGATGTCTGCTGAGCATCCTGATTATGTCAGGGATATCAAGTCTGGGGCCTCAGCCTGGAGATCATCTTATGCTTTGGCATTTATCAGTGCTGCTTTCTATTTTTATATCTGAGAAGCTGAACTCAGAGAAGTGACTTACCTGATGTCATTGGCTTCTTTGTAGTCAGAATTTGAACTCAAGCCCACTCTGCCAGTCCACGTTGGTCCAAGGAAGTGTGGGTAAATAAAGCAATGGTGGGAAGCCCATCACATGCTTGTATAAACATGAAACGGAAGCTACATTCCATTTGTAGTATTGGAAACTCTTATTGTAGTCCCTGGGACTTAGGTCTCTAGTGATTCCTGCTTCCTTTTGCAGACCCCCATTTGTGCAGTTATTTCAAATCCAAAAAAACACTGTTTTGTGTTAGAACCTCGGGGATTCACAGTAGATCCACAAACAATTGACAGGATATTCAAGGGTGTGTGTGTGTGTGTGTGTGTGTGTGTGTGTGTGTGTGTGTGTGTTCTGCTCTGCTGGGGGAGCTGGGGTTCAAAGTCCTTTAGTCCTGTCATAATTTATTCTTTTCTCCATGCTTTCTGAAGTAGAGCTGTGTCAGACAGGGAGCAGAGAATGACCTTGCTTTTGGAAAGATAGTCTGGGTACCATTGTGAATGTGGAGCCCACCTATGCAGAGGGGAGGTCTGTAAGAAGCACTAAGGGCCCTTGGAGCCTTTCTCCTAGCCAGCCCAGGAGCAATGACAAGGCAATACTCAAGCTTAAAGCACAAGTTCAGGGTTATAACATTTGTGGAAGTCAGGTAGATTTAGAAGTGAGTATGTCTTTCATCCCTACCTTGAACTCATAGTTAAAAATGCAAATGGTAGGTGATGACTGGGATGCCAACCAGGGCAGGTGGCTCAGGAAAAAACTTATGAGTCAGCTTTTGCCCTCTGGGTTAGGTCTACACTCCTTATAGGCAGTGGGGGAATGACTGGTAAGTAGAGGATGGTTTCTACCACTTGAGCCTTAAATAAGGTGAGGAGGTGAATTGGGTTGTGAGAGGTTTGGAGGGGGCCAGAGGTGTCTGGGTGCCAAGCGTCTCCGTGACCTTGGTAGTACTGCTTTTGGACCTCAGCCTGGCATCTCACCCTGTTGACTGTGGAGATGAGCAATAGGACCCCTCCACGATTAGAGCATGTTACCCCAAGTTCATTCTGCAGCGTGACTGCTTCTCAGCCAGATTTATTTAAATGTTTTTCCTTCCTTTCTTCCTGACCTTTCTTGCTCGGTCCTGGTTCCTGGGTCCCGCTTGTTTTGTGTTTCATGAGCTTAGCAAACCGTGGCCTCCAATTCCCTGGTTCTCATGTTTTCACTTAAGATGAGGAGTGATGAGCCAAAGGTTTCAGGCTCAATCCTTGAGCAAAGGACCGCTCTGACAGGGATTATTATTTATTTGTCATCTTGGATGTAATAAGCTGTAGGTACAGCTTCGAGAGCCCTTGATTTATTGCGCTGTCTACAGCCACTAGCGGGACGCCTGCTCCACCACGCAGGATGAATACCACACTGTCAGCCTCGTCGATCTGTCTCCGCCACTGCTCTCTCTCATAACACATTCCCATTTCATGCCAGAATACATAAACAATCTTTCATTATTTTGATGCCTTTTTCATATTTGTTCTTTACAGAACATAAAGTTTGAATTTATGGGTTTCCTTTACATTATTTCAACACACTCCACCATTTTCCGGGTTTGTGGTTTAACTCTCAGAAATTGGCTGCCAGGTGATTTAGTTATTTTGGCTTTCTAGTTTTATAGTTATTTAATATCGCAATGCCAGATACTGAGAAAATGGAGTGTATGGGAGGCGTGGGATTTGCAGTTTAGACGCTTGTCATCAGGGTGACGTGATCACAAGGATGGGCACGGGGATTAGAAATAAGGATTTGTAAAAAGATTCCCAGTTCGAAAATGCTGTTTAGGTGATCAGTCAGTCTGGGGTCTTGACAAGGCTTAAAAGCAGAGAAGGCCCTCCTGTAGCTGATTGGAATTAACAAGGTTTTCTGAGGGAGTAGCCCAGCGGCCTAGTGCATTTGTTTTTGTGGGTTTTTCCAGCACTAGCAGCAGCTCCTGGAGCCTTTGTTTTTCACCTGCCCTTGTGTTTTGGTGGCTCAGCTATGTGACCCAATTTAAAATAATTCTGGTTTTGCTCTTAGTTCTCCCAAATGGCAAATGAACTCAGGCTTGAAGGCGCTTACAATAGCAACCGGAAGTTGCTGTCCTCTTTCCCTTTGGAGAAGGACAAGGCTGCTTGGGGACCGCTTCCTTTATCTGCTTCCTCTTCACTTGTTTCTGTCATCCTGTTTGTGTGGCTTTCACCCCCCCCATTCACGTTTGTCTCGTCTCATGTTACCATTTTATTTTTATCTCAGACGATTTTGAATGATAGTTTCTAAACTGAGCCTCTTAGTGTTTTGTATCTCAATAAAGTTTTCCCTCAGTTATTTTCCCTGAAATTAAAATTGCAGAGAGACCCCAGGGGAGGAAACTCACAGTGCTTAAATGACAGTGACACTCATGATATGAGCATGGTGTGTGTGTGTGTGTGTGTGTGTGTGTGCGCGCGCACGCCCATGTATGCTCCTTGCCTGCTACAGTGTCTGTGTGGGGGAGCCTGCTGCATTTCACATCTTTTGATGGACGCTGACTAATATGTCAGTGGTGGCTGGGTTCATATTCCAATTAAGGTCGATTAACTGCACAGAAATCATGACATTTGGGAGTCAAGATCCTTCCCTATGACTTTATCCTTATGGAGATTCGTGTCTGAAAGTCTGGCTCCTTTTGAGGAAGATCTCGTTTGTATGGTGTGCGCATCTGTAGCCTTCACTCAGCCTTCTGACGGGAGGGCCCAAGTCAGTGGTATTCTCCAACTAGTAAGTTCTTTTGAACCATCTCCTCTCCCAAAGACGTTAATGACTGTGGATTCGGATGTCATAAATGGAAGATAATTTTATCACTCTTGCCTCTGGTGGCAGCCTTCATTAGAGAAGGAGGGATTCGACTCAGCTCACGACACCTCGCACAGGCCTGTTGTGGCTGGAAGGGAACCCTAGTTAATTAATATGAGAAATTTGTTTTGTGTCCCTGGTTTTGAAGAAAAAAAAGACGATGCAGGTTGGTGTTGTTAGCAGAATCTGCTTGTCACTTTGACCTGTTCTGTTAAGTGTCTGATGTGTTTTCTCAGAGTAATCTGTGAATAACATTTCAGCCCAGCAGAAGAGAAACCGAGGGAGCAATAGCAGAATTAATATCTGGGAGCGTTGATAATTATATATCAGAATCTAATTTTTAGCACAGAAAATGTGTTAATGACAGAGAGGAAAACAAAAACCACTCGCTTTTCCCAGCAGGCCCCAAAGTGTCATTTATTATTTCTCAGCTGGATATCTATCAAGTTTATGGGTTAATTTTTCTGTAGACTGTTATTTATGGGTTTTTGTTTGTTTTCAGCCGTCATTACTAACAATACGGTTAATAGCAATCATTTGTTATCCAGCACGAGGCCTGATGCCTCAGATGAGAGCACTGAACTGAGAATACTCATTTGGTAGCTGAATAAGGACCTGACAGGGCCCATTTATAACAAGCTCATTCTATAATGTCCATCCTATTAATAAAATTTTGTTGCTGTCTAATTAGAGATGTCTGATGTGTGCAGTGCCACGGTGGAGGAGTCTCTGGCTGCTGTCCCCCCCACCCCCACCCCCGCACTGCCCCCGTGTCTGCTACATCTGGGCACGTAGTTTCCAGAACAAAAAGAATGAAGGGTGAGCTGTGGAAGAAGGTTCTGGGTGAGATGTGAGATGTGCTGCATCCACATACCAGTCTTGCATGCTGGGGTGGGTCACCTGCACTTTGCTTCCTAATCTACAGTGAGCCAAGATGTGGCCACAGGCCCCTGTGACTGCGTTCCTAACAAAGACACCACCCGTTAAACATCCATGTGAGTGCTGAGTTCTTCAAATCTGTGCCTTTAAGGGGGGCATGTTTATTCCTGGGCCACCACTGTGGCTCAAAGCCTTCTAGAGACTTCTCCCAGATGCTAGTTAGGAGTTTCACATCGTTAGTTACAACCAGTATTCTTAGGCTTTTGTTTAGGAAAACCTACCTCCTTGAACTTCTAAATTTATTTTGATCCTAGTTGCATAAGTAGTTTTGTTAACAAATTTTATTGTTCATATTTTGAGTAAAATTCTCCATTCTGCAAGTGAAAGGTTAACTATTTTTTTTTCTATCCCAGTTATAGCTTATTGTGAAGTCTGCTTTATTTGGGCAAAAGGTGTTTAAAATTCAGGGAAGAAATATTTTATCAGTTTGGTGGGTACTTGGAATCACACACCTTTGAATTAAGAGCACACACTCAGGCAATACACTCAAGAATGTTTTAAAATAGTTTTGTTGCTAGGTAACTACTTTTCCCTCTTTAACAAGCTCCCTCACCCCACCCTGTGAAATGTTTTGCAAATGATCTTTTGAATAAAAACCATCATCTAATTTTTTTCCCAACTGACCTCTTTGGCTTTGAAGGTAAAAAATTCAAAAACAAACCCAAACTGAAAAAATAACATTGAAAAATCTTCCTCCTGAGATAGCAATTGAACTACTATATGAACTGAGCATGCACAGGCTTGGGTCATCCACTGGTTTTCCCCACAAACTGTACTTGACTATAGCTTATCAAGTCTTAATTAGTGCTACATTTTCTCTCTGTGATTTCTATTGATGTGTGGTTCGGGAAGCTGGATTGAGCCTCCACCTGACTGGTGTGCAAATTGTTTTAGAAAATTCAGCAAACATCTCTCTCCATTCCCCTTGCCCACCCCTCACCTCCCTGTTTCTCTCTCCTTGTGTCTTTTCTCTTCCATTCTTTTCACTAGGAAAGGTGAAAGGCAGACCGATAGGAATCAGGTTGAGTATTAGTGTTTTTGCTGGCCTGTGCAATAGAAAACGACAAGAGGCCGGCTGGGCCCTCGTCAGCAGATCGCAGTCGGAAAGCGGGTGGTGGCTGCGGTCGGGAGAGGGGGCTCCCTGGTGGCCTGGTGATGGCTGCAATGTGATTGTGAGAGCCAGGATGAAGTCAGCACTGACAAAGTGAGGGGATTGATGGATGGACAAAGCAGGGAACTGGATGTGAGAATGGATGAGGGCAGAGGGGGAATTTAACACAGACAAACAGAATGAAAGACAGAGAGGAATTGCCTGCTCAAGGATGCCCGCCCTTAGCTCCCAGAGCAATTTGCTTACTGCTAAGCGAACATCCAAGGATGGTTTGCATCTTTGCAGATTTCCCTATCAGCAGTTGGAGGCTTGTGGGGTCCAGCGAGCGTGATCCAGGCATACTCCCCCTGTCTCCTTCCAGACCCCCACCTATATCCATTCACGTGCATTTCATTCAAACTGAATGCCTGATGACTTCCAATAAGTTCACAGCATAGAATAAATTTCCTTCTCCTGCCATTATTTTAATGTTTCCACTAAATTTTCTTTAATCAGTTACTGTTGCCTTAGTGTTGTAAATAATAGTATTTACCTGCTCCCTTTGAAGGTGTTTGTGAAGGAGATCTATTATTGCTTTAGGAAGGGATTCATGATGGAAACACTCACTGCTTTTCTGTTTTCTGCCCTTACCCAGGCTACACACATTACGGAATCACTCAATATTAGTGATACCATTTTATTTTAATGTAAGAAGTAAGCTGTACCCAAATTCCAAGTATGTTGTACTAGAAAGAATTAATTGGGAGATAAAAGATACCTCCCCCAATAAAAAATTTACAATATCACCTATTTTGCAAGAGCTTTCTTATGATATTGAATGACTTTCTGAAAACAAAAGTGTCTGGTCAAAAGACTGAGTTCATTTGGATATGTTTTATAAATAATACACCTGGTGATTACACAAAACAATAGAAGGTGAACCAAATTATTATAACTGAACATAATGCTCAGAAGTGTAATTTATGATTAAGTTTCGTTTCTTATGTGAATGAAGAATAAGTTTCTGGGCCAGAAAGATAGCTCATTGGGTAAAGGCAGTTACTATTAAGCCTGATGACTTAAATTCTGTTCTTAGGATCCACACAGTGGAAGGAGGAAACTTACACCCATAAGTTGTTCTCTGACCTCCACAAAGGTGCCATGGCACGTGCGTGCGTGCTCCCTACCCACAACATGCAAAATAAATAAATGTAAGAAAAGTGTAGAAGAATGAATGTCTGAAAAATAGAGTTCAGAGTTTTGGGACAAGAGTCAGGTTTGTTTCAATCCCCAAAGAGAAACGACAGCAGTAATAATAATATAACAACCACAGCAGCGACAACAGCAATAAAATCCGAACTGCAAGAGTTGTTTGGAAGGTAAAAAGGGACTTCATCCTCAACCTGCACCATCCAGCCTTAAGCGTTTCGAAATGGACCACTATAGTATCTTCATTGTGTTCAAGAAACTTAGACCCCTAGGAAACTTGGGGCATCTCTTCTCATTTTAGAATATACTAAAGAGAGCTTTTGTTTGAGAATCAACACTAGCAGGTCTAATACGTATTTCATGCACTCTCTTTCCTGAATATGGTATGCTTCCCCCTCTCTCAGTCTCATTCTACCCCCCCCCACCTCTGGAATGACATGGAAAGATGAAGAGTTCTTGAGATATTTTGTTCTGTTACAGAAGAATTTCCTTTTAATATGGGTGCTGGCTGGATGGCATTGACGGGAGCCCTGTGGCAGGTGCTTTCTCTTGTGTATTTCTTTCTCTCCTGGGATTCCACAGAGAATGCATGTCTGGGAGAGCAACTGTGTGCATCCTTTAGCTCTTTCAGGCCCCCAGGATGAAGGAGTAGTTGGCTTCATAATAGAAGCCAAGGTCTTGAGAGGAGGGCTGTGGACTTGCTAAAATGATGAATGGGAGTTTAAAAAAAGAAATTAAGAAGTTATCCATTGTGTGGAGATCCATGAGACACATTTTCAGGACTGGCATAGATTATCTATCATTCCGATGGTATTCAAAAGTGGATCGAGGCTTTTGCCCACAACCACGGTTTCTGTGCAGAGTCAAGGCTGACACAGCCTGGAGGGCTTGCTGTCCCTCCCGCCCTCCCTCCCTCCGCCAGTGCTCACAGAGCATCATTTGAAGATGATATGAGTTCAGAGCTGGCCAACTGCTTGGATATTATATTGTATATTAATCTTGGTATTGAGTAATTTTTCAAAGGTTGAAAAATCTGACAAGTGATAAAATTAAGTTTACTAAAGCTGGCGCACACATGGTGTGGAGACACAGCTCAGTGTGACAGGTCACCCAGAATTCAGATCCTCTTTGTAATGTGGAAACCTGGGCTATTCCAGGGGCCTCTGGGAAACTTGGACGGCAAGGGTAGCAACTATTCTCACATGTGGAACCCTGATTAATATAGGCAGGTCAAGGGGAGCTTCTTTCTTTGTGCTTGGTCCACAGTCTTTGTTCCACTCAGCCCTCTGTCTCTTAAGCATTACTGTTACCCATGCTTCCTAGAAGCAGGTTTGCAGGTATAAAAGCCGTGACTCCTTAGACATTCTGATAGAGCGGGAAATATAGACCATGTTTCTATGTATATATTTGGTCTAGTCTAACATATGTAACATATGTTTATACTTTTGTGTGTATGTGATGTGTGCGCATGTGTATGTTTGTGTGTGTGAGTGGAGGCCAGAGAGTGACTTTGGTTATCTTCTTCAATCACTCTCTCTCTCATTTTAAAATTACATTTATTTATTTTGTATGAATGTATATGAGTGTACACTCTGGTGTGCATGTACTGTAACGGTCCCTGGTATCAAAATCAGATCATCAGGTTTGGTGGCAAGTCTTAACCTGCTGGGTCACCTCCTTGTCTGTGTGCCTTATTTTTTAAGATTTATTTTAGTTTTATTAATATGTGTGTGTGTGCGTGTGTGTGTGTGTGTGTGTGTGTGTGTGCGCGCACACACGTGTGCAGGTGCCCATGGAGGCCAGAAGAAGATGTTGGATCCCCTGGAACTGGAGTTGTAGGCGGTTGAGAACTTTTTGATGTGGGTGCTGGGAATTGAACTTCTGCCCTCTGAAAGAGCAGCTACCACTTTTAACGACTAAGCTATCTCATCTTCTTATTTTTTTGAGACAAAATCTTTTCACTGTTCCCAGAACTCAGTGATTTGGCTATATTAGCTGGCCAGCAAGTGCTGGGGATCTGCCTGTCTTTCCACACTTCCAGCATGGGGATTACAGGTGTGTGTTCCTACATACAGCTTTTATCTGGGTGCCTGGGGTCCAAATTCAAGTCCTCATGTTTACACAGTAAACACTTTACCCACTGCATCATCTCCCTGACCCAACACACATATTTTTTAAAACACTCAAAAAGATCCTGACAGGCGGCCCAGAGACTACCCTATTCTCATTCTTTGTCTGTTTTAGAATAACCTGCGATGTCGTTTGGATAATATTGGTGCATTCTCCAATACCACTGGAACTTTGAGTCTTTTTTCTTTCTAGTTTGGTGAACTTAAAGAAGGTCTACTTCAGTTCTGTTTTGTACCTCTCAAGTGTGACTGAATGTTTTGTACCTTAAATGTGACGGAATTACTTCCCTAGGCATTTTCTTATTACAAACAGGATTTACATTCACAGGCGAAAGTTTGAAAAGATTGGAAAAATCCAAGAAAAAGAAGTATCCATCACCCTATCCCCAAGGGAGTTGCCACCACTGGTAGCATTCCTTATATATCTTGACTGGATTTAAAAAGTTAAAGTATTTTATTTATTATTTTTATTTTATGTGTATGAGTATATTGCCTACATGTATATAAGGCAGTCATGCCGTGCAGTGCCTGCAGGGGGCAGAAGAGGGTGTTGGAGCCCCTGGAGCTGGCGTTATGGACAGTTCTTAGCTGCCATGTGGGTGCTGGGAACCAAGCCCAGGTCCTCTGTAAGAGCAACCAGTGGTCTTAACTGCTGAGCCATCCCCAGTCCCTTGACTGAACTTTTTAGAAAATAAGAATGATTCTGTAATATTACATTTAGTCTTCATTTGCACACATCATTGTGTGTTTTGAGTGTATTTTCACTCTTCTGAAACATGACATTTATTGGCAACGCCAAGTGTTTGGTTAAGTTTTCTTTGCTGGTCACAGTTTGATGGGTTTTTAGGCTACTTAAATAATTTTCTATTTTTATTTTTTATTACATTTATTTGTGTGTATGTATGTACATGTGCACATATGTGAGTGTGTGTGTGTGAGAGAGAGAGAGAGAGAGAGAGAGAGAGAGAGAGAGAGAGAGAGAACGCACCACAGCACACCTGTGGAGGTCAGAAGATAATTTGGGGGAATTGGCTGTCTTCTTCTACCTTGTGGGTCCTGGGGATCAAACTTAGATGGTCAGATTTGACAGCAAGTTCCTCTACCCACTGAGCATTTTCTCCAGTCCTAGGCTACTTAAATTCTATCCTTATATAGAATTAGAATTATATAGAAGTTGGCAGTTGTAATATTTTAAAATTATTTTTAAATTAACCTGAGTTAAATCGTCTCTGTTTCCTTCCCTTTCTTCCTCCTTCCTGATTTATTTAAAATACTTTGTTTATTATTTTTTTATTTTATGTGAATGAGTGTATTGTCTGCATGTGGATAAGTGCACTTGTGTCATGTCCATGGAGGTCAGAAGAAAGCATTGGATTCCCCTGGAATTGGAGTTACGATGGTTGTTAGCCGCCATGTGGGTACTGGGAATTGAACCAGGGCCTTCTGCAAGGGCAGCAAGTGCTCTTAATTGCTGGGCATTCTCTCCAGTCCCTCCTTCCTGATTTGTGAATGGTTTATCATGGCTTCTCAGATTTTCTCTCTGTCCCACATAAGTTAATTCTTAAGGCCTTAATGAACATGCACTGTTCATGACATCAATGTGATTTTTTATTATAAATCCTGTGTCTGCTATAGAATCAGCAATGCTAGACTCTCTCTGAGTGCTAGAAGAGTCATTCTGGAAGGTGAAGCCACCCAGAGACCCTGGCTAGAGATCAACAGGTGGCTTGGAGGGTAAGGAATTCACTGTGCCTACCGTAGCTAGAGCAGCACGCGGTTAGGATTTCATAGCTCTAAAAGAAAGATTAAATTAAATCGTGCGTTTTTACTGTTTTTTTTTTTTTAAAGATTTTTTTTTTGTCTTTTTGAGACAAAGGTCTCCCTGTAGCCCCAACTATCCTGGAACTCACTATGTGGACCAGGCTGGCCTCAAACTCACAAAGATCCAGCTGCCTCCGCCTCCCAAGTGCTGGGATTAAAGGCGTGTGCCACCACACCTGGCCCTTTTTTATTGTTTTAAAGTAAATCCTCCATTATACATTTGACCTAGTCTGTCTCCATTCCTCTCAAAGGAGGATGCTGAAGCTTAGAAGCAGAAAGTGACTGGCATCTTCCACAGTTCCCCACCCTTGAAAGCAGGCCTTGGATTGAAGAGGGCAAAGCATGAAGATGGGTTCTTGGTGGTATCCCAGCTGGGGAAGGAACCCTGGAAACATTTCTCCTTTGCACTTATTTTTCTTTAATAAACTCTTATCACTTAAGCCCCTTTGAGTTGGGTATTCTGTCACTTGCCACTTAGAACTTGGGAACCACGCTGTGCTCCAGAGCACCGGAGTTAAGCTCTGCTAGGGTGTCATCTGGGCCAAGCAGACAAAGGTGGAGCTGGACCACTGCTGCTGAATCAGAGTCCTACACGGATTCCCATTTCAGTGAGTGGCAGCAGCCTACGCACGGGAGAGGAGGCCGTGAGCATCCCACACTGCCACTGGGCTGAGAAAAATCCTTGCCTGCCTCCTCGAACACTACTGTCTTATCTTCATAAATGGTAATTTCAGGAGCCCATTTGCTCCTCATAAAAGGTGAGTGACTGTGCCTCTAATAAATCTCAGTGTGGTGTGCATGCCACTGTTTCCTTCATTTGACCTTGGTGGAACAGGCTGATGGGGCAGTGAAAAATACGATATGAAAAATGAGCGAGAAGACCAAAGCGAGCAGTGAAATCAGTCTTGTGTGTGATTAGCTGTGAACAACTTCACCACCATGACTCAGCCACTCTTCTCCCTTGTGTCATCCTCCTCATCCTCATCTGCCTCCCTACCTGTAAGCTGCTCACAGTGGCTGCCATTTCCCCTTGGTCAGTCGCCCTCATGTCCTTTCAGGGCTTCCTAGATCTTGAAGTGAGGGGAGGGAAGTTGGGGCTGTGGGGAGGACAGTCCTTTTTTGTGAGGTAAATTGGGGGAGCCCTGGCAGAGCTCAGCTGAAGCCTTTAAGGAATCCCTTCCAGGGGTATGTCAGGAAGACATGGGCATGATGAGTATGTGTGAGCGCCTTCAGTAGGCATTGTAAATCTCTAATTATACCCGAAGATTCAGTGACTCGTGGTTGAGGTCTCCATCAGCTCCATTTGCAGAGTCAAGCCCTATAAAAACAGGCTGATAGGATGGTAAATCACTCTTCCCCGGGAATCGTGGGATCTTGCTGCAGAAGGTTGGAGCACACTAAATGGAAACTTGCCTTTAATGGTGTGGCTCTTATTGCCTAGCTATGGAGGCAATCTTGGCTCTGGAAAAGAAGGCCCTGCTGTAGTTGGTCTCCTCTGCTTGGATGCTCTCCTGCGTGAAGTCTGTGGTCCAGGAGGCATAGGGGAGTGTTGAGTGTCGAAGAGCAGCTTGTAAAGAGCTTTTCACATTTTCTGTATAGATGGGCTGGAGAGGTCTCATCTAATCAACCCTACCAGGAGTCTTTCTTGGATGCCATTGCAGAACCATCATTCCCTAAAAGCAAACAGCATGATCTTAGGAACCAGTAGAGGGAAGAGTGTTCATGGGATTGGGTGTCTGCTAACAAGCCCTCCGCTTGGGCCTGTGGAAATGTCTGTCATTCTTTGTTTAGTTCCTCAGCACGTGTTCTCTGATCACTGAGGAACACTTCACTAGTTGAGTCGTTTGAGGCCAAGTTTCATCCTACATATTGTACATAAATTAATAATAATCTTTAGTTTGCTGTATTACTTCAAAATGCCATTCCCCCGCTGGTAGGGAATGGAAGCTCAGAGGAGAGTTCTGTGAGCTTGGAAGAACATCTTGTAAGGTGCTTTTCACATTTTCTGTATAGGTGGACCCTCATTTGTTCTCAAGATGGCAAGGCCTGACTTGGCAATCATGTTCACACCCTTGATTGCTTACCAGTTGTCACAATAATAGTGCTTGACAAAACGTCACAGCTTCACGGTGCTTGATGAAGACATTTACCATCACACATGCGGGTTTGTGGCTGTGCTTGGGAGGCACCACTCTCCACCACACATTGGCAGTGTGGTCAGGTAGTTACTCTCCTCCACATGCTGGTATTTGGTCTGCAATGAGCAGTCTTTCCAGGCAAGTTTTTCTTACTTTAGATACCTGAGATTTAGAGACCATGGTGGAAATATGCAATTCGGTGAGGCCCATACTGAGAAAAGGGTCATCATCCAACCTTAGTCTACATGCACCATCAGCCTCCTGAAGACTTATGGTCAAGACAAAGATAGATATCCCAGCAGGAGGAACAATAAAACCACAGTCTTGTAATACACCATTCTTTGGTTTTTAGTCAACATGTAATTTATGAAGCACTTGACTGGCTTTGATTATCTGCTGGGAATCAGTTCAGCTTTTTCCAAAATTTCTGATCATCTTAGGTGAGTTAATAAGATTTCACTAGACTAGGTCATTTGTAAAAATATTAAAATGGAATTTGGAAACAGAATATGTATGAATTACTGAGAATCATTTCTACCTTTTTGTGTTCCTTGTTAGCGTAGTCATCTTAGTAGTTGTGCTTATGAGTGGGTAGGATGAATATCTTAAGAGAGGACGAATAGTCAATAAACATTGACTTCTATCCCATATCTTAGTTGCTAAATCTAAACTGACTTGACCTTGTAGCATGAGGGAAAACAGGTCACACATAGCCCTATGCGGATAAAAAGAAAAGTGGGTTTGGGTACATTTTCATTTGGCATTCATTCACCAAAAATACAGTCCTAGAGCAAACATCACAAGATTGACAATTGGGTAATAGACGCATAACACGTCCAAACAGTTAAGCTGTTTTTCAATTAACACCCAGCCCTGTAATGCCATATGGACACCTGAGTTGAAGAAGGATGTAGGGAATTTGGCACAAGCCCAGAGGAAGGGCAGACACAACAGTTTGAGAAATGAGGCGTCTGAAAAGCGTTAGGGGCTGCCGCTATTTGCCTGCAGAAGAGAAGATTGAAAGTAATGTTGAGGTATTCCAAGATGGTCCATCGAAAGGAGGTAACCAGTAGCTACTCAACCTAGCCAGGAAGTCAATAAAAAAGAACAGGCCTTATATTTTAGTGTGTTCAAATGGAGTCAGACTCACAGGAGAAAGTCCTTCCCTGTGCTGTCCTGCAGTGGTGACCCATGGTCACTTCCAGATTATAGACTACTGTTCTAGGAGGTACTCAGTTTTTAACTTTGAAGACAGAAAAAGGGCCTTTCTCTATGGAATGGACATACAGTCCTCTCCTTAGGGATATGGAGGTGAAACAGATCTGAAAAATCTTTCCAGATGTTGAGGGTCAAATAAGACTACATTGCATTTTGGGGTCACGAGTTGAAATAAGTATTCCTCTCCTGGTTACTGCAGAATGAACATGTCTACTTAATGTGATGGGCAGCCAGCAGACTCTATCCCAGAGCGGTAAAGAATCTTCTGGAAATTTAACTTCCTTAGGAAATGAAAGATCACCCTTCCCTAATGAATTTACAAGCTGGACAGAGGCGGGGATGACTGAAGGGGCTGTGGAGGGGAGTCTTTTCCCTGAAGGCTTTAATGTTGGATGTTATAGGTCAAGACCTCATGCATTAAAGGTCCAAGGGCCTCTGTGTACCCAAAGTCTGCAATGCCAACATCTTTCTTTCCTACCTGAAACAAAATTCAAGATTTAACAAGGAAAATGGCATCCTGCCTTGTTTTCCACTTAACCTAGAATTACCGTGTATCATTCTCCGGGATTGTTTTCCTAAATTTGCAGTAATATAGAGTGTATGTCTTATCATATAATCCAAAATTTAAGAATTCTGCAACAGTACATCAAACCATAGTAAAATGAGGAAATTATACACACGGGAAAGAAGGGAGAATAAGCAGTGTAAGATAGTGTACGAAAGAAGTTTTGCAGTGTTGGGAGAGATTTGTGACAAAAGACCGCAGATTATGTTTCACAGCTGGCTTTCTGACCTTACAGGAGTCACTTTGCAACATGTCCTCATTTTTTCTATCTAGGAAGTAAAAGGCTTAGATCAGGCATCTCTCAGTTCCCTCCCATTCTAACCCCCTTGGTAGATGGTTTGTATTAAAACTCTCTCCTCTGTTTTCCTAAGCCCATTCCGTGAGTGAAAATGCTATTAAACGGTTACCTTTTTCTCAGGCTTAACTGGATGCTCTGCATGTTAGTTACTAAACATCCGTTGACTTCTGGATTCACATTTGAGAATATCAGCACTTGAAGCCCTCTTGGCACTCCTTCACTTACAGACTGGCTGGTTCATTAAATATGGCATCTCTTCCTGTTGATTGAAAACTCCAGTGCAGACTCCTTCTCATTATAGCCAGAGACCAGACATGGCTCTGCAAACTCTTTCTTCTCCTTGGCCTGGTGCCTGTGGCTCTCTGAAGATGCAGGTGGTCTTGGTGGGGTGGGGTGGGGGTAGGTGGGAAACCTACTTAGAAGAGTGGCTAGACTATAGCATCAGGACATGGGCCTGAGAAACTATGGGACACAGCCTCATCTTAGGCAAGGGCTAGTTTGGATTTCTTTAGGGTGCTTTGAGTCACAAGAGTGACCCCGTAATCACAGTCACATGATGTGGATATAGAGAATGCTG
Organism: Nannospalax galili; assembly: GCF_000622305.1. NCBI lineage: Eukaryota > Metazoa > Chordata > Mammalia > Rodentia > Spalacidae > Nannospalax > Nannospalax galili. The sequence goes on along the minus strand of NW_008352659.1, from coordinate 5,445,513 downwards.
TGGAAGAGAGGTTGAAATATTTTGAAGTATTTGACTTTGCACAAAATGCATATTTGAAAGCCAGTAATCTATTGCATAACCATTTTGTGTTGACTATGATCTGACGGTACTTGTAATTCACAATATACGACATTAGCGTTTGAACCAGGTGGCTTCAAAGCCATCAGAGCCTTGGGAACTGCCCCCTTGTGCCCTGGATACTCTCTGCTCTGAGCATCTTTGAAGTTGGGTCAGAGTGTATGAGACTGGAGAGCGATTTTTGTGTCTGATGACTTAGAGAAAGAAATTTCTTATTATATATATGTATATATATATATATATAATAAGCACCATGTAACTCAATGCCCAGGGGTCAGAAGAGAGTGTTGAATCTCTTAGAACTGAAGTTAGGGGTGGTTATAGTCACCATGTGCGTGCTGAGTTACAGCACAGCAGGAGCTGAAGAGACACCAAGCCTAAAAAACTTAGAGAAAGAAATTTCTTATTATATATATGTATATATATATATAATAAGCACAATGTATGTGTAACTTCTGTGTATTTTATAAGGCATTTATTATTTCAAATGTGCCCCAATTTGAAATTTATGGGAACAATGTAGAAAAGAAGAAAAACGTATTAGGAACTGGGGTTTCATTGTATTCACAAAAGGTTGTCAAATCCCTTGACTTTTACAGTGAGGGAAAAAAAGTGCCTCATGATGGATTATTCTGGTTTCTGGATAGATTCTTGGGAAGGGACCCAGATCTTTAGAATGCAAACAGCACTGCGGAGGCCCTGGGCTCATCTCTCTGTTCCCCAGCTCAGCTCAGCTATGCACAAAGGTCCTTTTTAGGTGACGTATCATGTTGTATTCCAAAGTACACTTTCTTTTAATTTACAACTTAATTTTCAACCTAATTCAGAAGATTGATACTATAATGCTATTTGCAGAAGTATTGAAATGTCAGTAAGTTTTATTGTAGTAATAAAGAGTATTCCATATATCACACACTCTATAGGGATCCTTGCTTTTTGCATAGATCTTCATAGCAACAACCAGTGGCTAAATGCTGGCGATCATTAATTTTTAAAGACGACATGGTTATGACGAGTCGAGAAATTAAGGCTGCTGGTGAGGAATGAACTTTAATTTCTTGACACTTTTTTTTGTTGCATACCAAGGTGAGGCGACAGTAAGATGATAAAAAATGGCCCAAATCCCAGGTTCCTAATACTTAAAATGCTGTCTGCTCATAAAAAGATTTTAGTCAGGGAGAGGCCATCTTTGAGCTCTTCGTAACAAATGGGTATCAGTGGCCCATGAAATAATCAATGCCACTAATCCATCCTAGGGCCTGCCAATATGTTAATGGCCCTGGTGCATCGTTATTGCTACAAGACCATAAATCATTCCGGTACCAGAATGCATTGCTGTCGAGGCCTCAAACCCCTCGCCTGGAATAAAATGCTGTCTCCTAACAATTAATGTCCAAACATTTTGCAGCTTTGTGCCTTGATTGTTTTCAGATGCTAAAAAAGTAAGCAGGACAGATTGTAAATCAATAAAACTATAAGACAAAGTGTTTTAATAATAGGAAGGTTCAGAGTAAATCATAGTTCTGTGTTTATTATTGCTTTTGGGGTTATAAATAAAGAGTTACTTTCTGCTACCCAGCAAGACTACCAAGTTAACTTGAGGGTACCAAGTCCAAGGCTAACCCTTCTGAATGTAGGTTCCTGTATTTCTTGAAGCATAACTGGGTCAACAGAAGTCACAAGCATGCTCTCTGTTTTAGGGCAGTGTTTACTATTTGGATCTGTTTGGGAGCCTGTCTGGTATCTTGTTGGAAATAGCAGATAATAGTTTCTTTGGCAGTGCCTGATTTCGAATAGGTAGGATGATGGCATTTCAGTGAGTGAGTCTTTGTGTGGCTATGGTGGCACAGGTGAGGGGGTCACATTTTAACCAGCAGTCAGGCTGGTTTGGGGTACCTGGAAGTCTCTGTGCGTACTTCTTTCCAAGAGCTCATCTGGCCTGGGAAGTGGACTTGATCCTACAAATGTATCGTGTTAAAGTGGAGGCAAACTTAGAGGATGCAGCGGTTACATCCAATTGATCTGATTCCCTTTGGTCCATGTCAATTTGGTCTGCCGTTGAAAGCGGTGGTGAGGAACGCCACGGGAAGTCATTACCTCCACCTGGTTGATTTATGCCCTTTATGGTGTTCTGTGGTCTACAGCTGTACTTTGTGTATGCCTCCTTACACCTTCCTCTGCACTAATGATCTGGCTCTTCAGCCTGGAAGTTGGGTTTATCATTTGCTGGGGAAGCAGCAAGCTGAAGGGGAACAGTTCCTGGGGTCTGTCATCATCGAGCCAGCAAGCTTGAGTCTGACCAGGAGTAGAATCAGGGTTGCTTTACTGCATGTTGTAAGGAACAGGTCTTGGATCTGTTCAGCTTTTAGTTAGCTACAATATTGAAAGGACCATGTTTGCTCACAGACACATGAAGTGTCACCCTCCCAAGTACATGTTCTACGGCTGCCATGTGGCAAGAGAAAGAAGACACTGTTGGCCCCCTGCCGGAAGCCCCTCTCTTTCAGCCCTGTATCCCTGCGCCCAGCGCTGATGGGTCTTCTGAGTCTATTTTGGTGCTCAGGAAATCGCACAGGAAAAGGCCAGAAAAACAGTGGCTCCATACAGACAGAAAGACAATTAAAACTGATATGACTCTTAACAGAAGTGGCAAGAGCAGGCAGGATGGAAGTAATTTATTCAACGAATTGTCCAAATACATAAAATTGTACTGATGTATGGTGGAGCGGTGGGACAGTGGAAAATTTGATAGTTGTTTCCGTTGTATGAATTACTCAGACAGGATGCCTTTGTGAAGTATGGGGGTTTGTTTAATGTTCTGACAACAATTTAGATCCTGTTATGGTTATTGCAGTGTAAGGCTGTAGTAAAAATTGAACATGACACACCAGCAATTTATTATTTGTGTGTTTTTTAACCTTGAGTATCGGATTGTTTGTCCAGGCATATCCTTTGATTTGCTATGAAATTTATTGTTGATAAAAAACAATCAGCTTTCCATTAGAAGCAGAAAAAAATTATTATTATTATTTTTTGCCATGAATCATAGATTTAGGGGGAAGAAATTCAGCCTCGGCTACAGGACTTATGACAGGTAGACTCATGGCATTATATGGTAATTCAGCATGAAAGAATAATTGTGACACTCTGCTTGGTTGTGGAGTATAATCGTGCTGTGAGGTTCAATTCACTGAAAGGCCAAATTATCTTCAACTACATTCGTCTGACAACCTATAATGCTCAGCAGAGGCAATTTGTAGACGTTTCACATAGTTCCAGAAAACAGGCCTCCCCATTATGCCAGCCATTAACAAATTTGTGTAGGGGAAAAAAGTAACTTTTCCATTTTCCTGACTGTTTTCAAGCTTTGCAACAAAATAAATATCTAATAGTAGTATTTGCATTGCCATTTACTTGCTTAGTTTTAAATTTTTTCTGAGGCGTGGGAAGAGAAGATTATCTCTTAAGGCATGCGGTCTGAGATGGGTTGATGTTTCCTTTGACCACAGTAGCAGTGTGCTGTGGTGAGGGCAGTACCGTGGTCATGGTCAGAACCCTCCCCCCCTTGCTACAAACTTAGTTTAGATCTCAGTGTCCCATCTCTAATTGGGAACTCTCGTTCGCTCATCTAAGAACCTCTGCAAAAGAAATTCTTTGTGTGTGTGTGTGTGTGTGTGTGTGTGCACAGATGCGTGTGTGGGCAGGTGTGTGTGCATTCACATGTATACACAGATGTACACGTGCATGTAGGTGCACTTACAGGTATGTATGTATGAATGTATGTATGTATGTATGTATGTATGTATGTGTGTATGTGTGTGCCTGTGGTGACCAGAGGTCGACCTTGGGCATTATTTCTCAGGCCCTGTCTGCCTTGCTTTTTGAGTGTCTCTCACTGGCCTGAGGCTGTCCAGTTAGGCTAGGGTAGTTGGCCAGTGAGCTCCAGGAATCTTGTCTCTGCCTCCCCAGTGTTGGGATTACAAGTGCCTACCCCATACCTGGCATTTTTGTGGGTTCTGGAGACCAAACTCAGGTCCTTGTGCTTTGTTTGCATGGGAAGCATTTCACTAACTGGGCCATCTCCTTGACTTTTGTGCAGAAGGATTTTTATAGGGTTCTTGCTATTGGCTTTTATAGAGACAATTAATTTGAAGAACTTCAAGAGAAGGATGGCGTCGGCTATTTTGCTTTGCTGGTTTTCATGAGTGGACAAAGTATGAGGCTTTTAGCCTATGACTTCAGCTAGATTTCTCTCCCAAGTGTGTGTTGCATGGTATTAACACCTGTCTTAATATACCTATCTCCAGAACAAAACCCCAGGCTAGGCCAAACAGGGTTATTTTACTTTTATTATCTTATGTAAGATACACTCATGCTCTTTCCTTTAAAGACTAGAACAGATGACTTCTGTGCATGAGAAACTTAGAGACACAGTGTTTGTGATGATATAATTTTACAAATTTTTGTTCATAAACTATATCAGATGGATCCTGAAAAGGCTGATCATGTATACAGGGATGTCTGCTTGTGGGATTTGCAGCACTTTGTGGGTAACTTCCCTAAGTAATAGACTGTTCCATTTCACCTGGAATTTTGAGAACTGAGAGAATCCAGTCTTTCTCTGCTACTCTTTGTTCTTTCACCTTCCCACTTGGGGACTTCACAAGGTGACAGGTTTGCCAAGAAAGGCTGGACTGTGGAAATGGCCTGCTGGGCTCCTGGTTTGTCTTCTTTGTCTTGACCAGCTCAGGAGGTCTTCTTAAAGGATCTCACACCTCCTGAATGAAAGGACTGGGAATGACTCATGTGCTCTATCTCCAGTAATTGATTTATAATTTATGATTTTATGAATTGTCAAAATTCCCACACTGTTTCTGAGTAGGGCCATGTAAATCACTGTGCCACACAGCAGTGGTGTTCCTAGTGTCGGATGCTGGCTCTTCATTAGGGCGGCCATTAGGCCTTGTACCTGCTGCTTTCAGCAGACCTCACGGCTTTTTTCAGAGACAGATTTGGATCCAGCTCTTCCTGCCACAACTAAGTGATGTCATTTGGCTCAAAAAGAAATAAAATAATAACCTTTGTAATAATTTCTGGGGGCTACATCTCCCCTTCTTATGTGACTGGGTAGGAATTTTCCTCAATTATTAAACCCTTCTCTGTTCTAATGAAACATTGGGGGAATTTCTAGAACTTTAGAATAGAGATGTTTAATCAGGGATTATAAACTGAATAGTTTTCCTGTCATAAATTTAAAAGCATGTCTCTGTGTGCACATGCATGTATACATGTATTTGTGCATATGCGTGTGTATATGTTTGCATGCATACACACACATATATGTGTATGTTTTACATGTATGTGTTAATTGACCTTTCACCCCGTGGCCAGTGGTCCAATGTCACAGTGGGTTGGATTTAAAAAATGTGGCTAATATCTCTGGGAGGACTGAAGAGAGTATATTTTAGTACAGCCACTCAACACTGTTGGAAAAACAAAGTTGATACATCCATGCTCCGGAAAAGGAGTTGGTCACCTCCTCTTTGGGACACAGGATAGCCTTTGTGTGGGAAAGCAGAGATGACAACATGAAGATCCCGATAACAGGGGCAACACATTAGGAATGAATTCAGTTACAGTGGGGAGAATTCACAGGGAGGAAGGAAAAGTTACCTTTGATGGTGAATGGGGGTAATCGATTGTTCTGCAGGTCTGGAGTCCCCGTGGTGTAGTTAAGGACAAGCTGGAGCAGTCGTGTTTACGCATAATGTTCTCCCTCGTAATGTCTCCTGAACTGTTGCTGACTTACTTAGCATCCGTAGGTGAGCCACCTGCAGAAAGGGCACATAGGTAGATTATTGTTGACTTTATGGTTATGGAACCTAGCTAATCAGGGTGCCTGCTGGGCTATAACTTGTTATGCCTGAGTGGCTTTTACACCAGGTCTGAAGATTTCTTACTGGCAAAAGGGAAAAACACTCATTTCTCATGACCATGGCTCCTCCTGGGAGGGACGCTCTCCTCTCATCTGGAGGGAAAACACAGTGGGTAAAACCCTTGATGGAGGTTTCCAGAGCATGTGAAATATGACTACTAGGTCTCCTGAGCTTTTGGAGGGCTGTGGATTTGTGGGAAAAAAGCCCATGTATCCTAGCTAGCGACAGAGGCTGGTTGCTGGCTGGGAGGTGTCCTGCCTACTGTGTGCTAAGGTTCCCAGAGCCCACTTGCTCTCCATACTCGGGGCTTTGGAGAGGCCCTTTCAGGAGCAGTGGAACACTCAGCATTCTCCATGTAGAACCTGAGGTATTTTCAAAGACAGAAGAACTTTTCATCTTGGTTTTCCCAGTGTTTATTACTACAGGGTTCTAGTTCAAATAGAGACTAGCACCCAGCACCTGGTAAGTGCTACCTTACAAATAGCTCTGACCTTTGATGGTCCTGTAAAGGTCACTGCTTAATTTTGTGTTGTGTACTGCCTGCTTCTCTAGCTTTCAACTAGCTGTCCTCCCTTGAGTAATTCCATGAAGGATGTTCCCTGTGTCCAGGTTCTAGCTTGCTCCTCTGCTACTTATCTTTCCATCCTTTCTCAGATTTCTCTCCTTGGTGCTGACATTGTGTGCATGTTTCTCTAGGATGGAATCTCAGTCCATTAAATACTGTAGGAGATATGAAAGGTCACCATGACAAATCAGCCCTCTGAGCGTGTGGATGTGTGTTAGGGTAACTGAGTTCAGCTGACTATGGAAGATGAATAGAGAACAGGCATATTGCTGCCTCCCCAGCCTAACGGCAGAAACAAAGCACGTGCTGTGGATAACAGGAGAGTTAGAGCATCATCTCAGAAGTATAAGGATGCTATTCTTGTCTTCATTTGGAAAGGTCATGGGCTTTATTTCAGTAAGACATACACTTGGTTATCGTTTGCCTTTATTTTTTCTGCCTTTGAAATGTGTATTATATACCTGCACCACGTATATTTTGTGATTGCTTACTTTTACCGTGGCATGCACGCTTTAACGTGACAATATAAAAATACCTTCAGATATGGTCTTAACAAGTTATTTTCCATAACAAAGAGAGTTGATAATCTGTGGTTGCTTCTGTTTCTCCTCCGTGATTCCTCTCCTATTTTTATTTTGCAGAGTTGGAAAAGGACACTTCTAGTGATGGTTTGAAGCCTTTCTAATTTCATTTTATTGTTGTCTACCTGTCCCTACTAAAAATGCTAATGTGGTCCTGATAGAAGCAATTCTCTACATTTCAGCCTGGTTCATAAATGAGTTTGTTTCCTGGAGTTATCTGTTTTGGGGGGGGAGTCATTTGACTGAAATTTGCATTTAGGCCATATTTGATTTTTTTCCCTTAATAAGGGAGGAAAAGGAAAGAGAACATACTTTTTTGAGTGTGTACTATACGCCAGGCATTGAATTATGCATGATTTTATAATGACCCTCTAAGGATATGATCCCAATTTCACAGATGAGAAAACTGAGGTATAAAGAGGTTAAATAATTTGCCAGAAGATACATAGACAAACCATCAGTACAGCTGGGACAGAAATGTGGATCCAACTTCAAAGCCTGTACAAATTTGTTCATCATCACAAGATTCTTACCATCTCCCTCTTCATGTGCTACACCTCTAGCTCCCAGAGAAAGGGGACCACTGTGCGACAACCCACAGCTGTAGTGAGGAGTCTTTTATTTTGAAAAACTCTAAGAGTTGCTCATAAAACTTTTCAAAATGGACTGGCCAATAAAAAAATGTCTGGGTCTGGGGAGATAGCCCAGTCAGTAAAATTCTTGTCACACAAATACAGGGCCCTGAGTTCAATCCCTGAGCCCCCATGTGGCCAATGCACTTGTAATCTGAATGCCAGAGAGGTGGAGACAGGAGGATCTGTGAGGGAATCCAGTCAGTCTAGCTGGATCAGCCAGCTCCAGATTCAATGAGAGACACTGTCTCAAAACAGATTAGGTGGTGGTGGTGGGGCTGGTGAGATGGGTCAGTGGTTAAGAGCACTGTTCTTGCAGAGGACTCAGGTTCAGTTCCTAGCATTCACATGGTGGCTAACAACCATCCATGACTCCAGTTCCAGGGTTGTCCAATGCCCTCTTCTGACCTTTTCAGGAACCTCACACAGCTAGTATATAGTTCCATACATGCACACAAAACACACATAAAACTAAACCAATAAATTTAAAAAAATTATTCAGGTAGGGAAGCAATTGAGGAAGTTGACCAATGTTGACCTCTGACCTCTGCAGTGACGTGCACAAATATATGTGCACACCTGTAGGAACATGTACATATGTACACATTCTGTATTTAAATATTTATAATGTGCTTAGTTCTTTCCTTTATGCGGTGGGGGCTGTGAACACACACATGCTAATACAGAGATGTTAGAAAGCCCCCACGAGCCACACCGTCTTTGGAATTGTCTGACTTTGGTGATATACTCTTTCCTCTTTTGGGAGTGTGGCATGAGCTCAAATTTCCTCTGTGGACCATTGCCTTCATTTTATTCATGCTAAGATTTTTCTTGTTCTAAGATCTTTCCAAAAATTGCCTCATGGACCTGTGTGTGTGTGTGTGTGTGTGTGTGTGTGTGTGTGTACATACACATGAATGTGTTTGTGTGTGTGCTATAAACGTGCACATATGTGTAAAGTTCAGAGGTTGATGTTGGGTGACTTCCTCAATAACTTCTCTATTTTTTTGAGACACAGTCTTCATTTGAACCTGGCACTTGCTCTTTTGACTAGATTGGCTGGCTAGTGAGCCCCAAGGAGCCACATGTTTCTGATGCCCAGCCCTGGGGTTATAGGTACACACTACCATGCCCAGTTTTTTGTATGGGTTCTAGGGATCTGAACTCAGGTCCTCATGTTTGGTTAGCAAGCACTTTAAGCACTAAGCCATCTCCCCAGCCCCATCTGATGGGCCTCTAACATTCTGTTTCTGCGTCCCTAGTCACATGCCTGTTCTACCTGTGTTTTCCAGCACAAAGGTGTACTATTCCTTTTAACACAGGCCACGTGCACTGTGGTCAACCCATTCTCCATCTCTCCAAAATGGTAACTGAGTTGTTCCTCCCTGCCCCAGCTGGTACAAAGACATTGGAGATCTGTATCTGGTATCTGGGTTGGGTGTTCCAGCTTTCTGGGGATGACTTAGTTAGACTTGCAGTCCATTGATGGGTGTATTATGTGAGATGAGACAGAAAGATCTGTACAATCCAGTTGCATGGCATCTGTGACTTCTCTCTTATCTCCACAGCCTGTCACTCCATCCTAGAAGGAAATTAAATTGGCCTGGTGTGGGTCACACCACAGCTGTCCTCCACACCCTGGGCTTTTCTACGTAGTTACAAATTGGTTGTCTTATGATTTATACACAACAGCCTTAAATTTCCTTTGGAGGCTTGAGTTTCTCCTCTACATCTCAAAGCCTAGAACCTTTTATTTTAAGAAAGGAAACAAACTTACATGTTCTTCCTATAGAGATTTAAATACATAGGAGATTTGTTGGGCAGAGGAAAATTAAAAAAAAAAAAGGCCAACCCATCTCTGCTCATACTAATCTGTACTTTTTAGCAGTTTTTTTTTTTGAGAGAGTGATTTATTTACACTGACAGCTTGTTACTTGTGGTAGCTGCCGCCAGCTTCTGAAGTAATCTGATAACGTCAAAATGTGAAGGGAAGCTATAGGGCTTTACCTTGACTGACTTGCTATAAATCATGTACATTGCCGGTGTCTATATAAGGATGCTGGGGTTGATACTGATGGAAATACAAATCAAATACAGCACAGGGTAACCCAATTCAGAGCTGGAGATTTGGGATTAAGCCTATTGGATTCATATTTTTAAGTGAAAGAGAACAGACATACCAGGTTATGCGTTGAAACACCACCACCACTGTCTGATGTAGTGACTTCAAGGACATCTGCTGTGCTTGAGATGGAAGCCCACAGAGGCAGGCTGATCATGCACTTCTGTTCCTTTGTCCATCCCACACATTTACAGAGGGATAGGTGTGCTGTTGGTTTTGTTATTGCCACTGGTTCTTTGGGTCTGGTGCTGAAGATAGAGCCCCAGGGCCTTGGGCAGCTAGGCAAGTGCTCTTTGATTGAGGTATGTCCTCAGTCCTTGTTTTTGTTTCTTTTGAGAAAGGTCTCTTATGTAGCCCGGCTGGCCTTGAGCTCACCATTACCCTCAGGGGCCTCCTGAGGACTGGGGTTCAAGGCCTTTGCTACCATGCTTCGAGCCAAGCTATTATTTTCTTTATGTATTTATAAACATATTTGTTTGCATAAACTCCATGAGGCTAGAACTTTGCCTGTTCACCAATGTATACCCAGTACATGGCTTACCCTATTTCAATATTGTTTAGTAGTATTTGCTGAATGAGAATTGGAAGCCCAGAATTTAAATATTAGTATTGACATAATTCCAAAGTCATTCTTTAGACAGAAAGTGTCATTGCCATTTCTAGACTGTAGAGTCCCTTGGCGTTCTTACTATAATTTTATGGCAAAGCCTCTTTTCATGCTGTAATGTCATCACTGATTAATGCTCCAGGTGTAGCAAAATCTCTAATATGGAAGAAACCATGTCCTATAACCTTGGACTTCCCAGGGCCTATATTTGGGTGGCACAGAATAATTATCTGCAGTCCTTGCATGACAGGATTCTTATAAAATTAACCACTTATAGCACTGTAGTTTTACATGTGCATAGTGTTGCAGGGTAAATTTTTGGGAGTATATGCCTTCAGTTCCAGTAGGCCTTGTATTGTAACGGGAAATGTTAAGAGGACATTTATGCCATTCTTTCTGTGTACCCAAATTTTTTCTTTTTCCTTCTGTGACTAAGTATTACCTGTGAAATGAAATGGCAGAAAAGGGGGAAATCATTTAAGTTTTCTTCCCTACCACTTTTATCTCACATATGAAGAAGATTCAAGTTTTTTTTAGTGTAATCAATTTTTATCAGCTGGGTCAATCAAAGGCACCAGGGGAGTTTGCTAAGGATACTTCAGCCAGTGGAGTACCTGTTCGCAAACATTCTTGGAATAAATATGAATTCTTAACTAGTGGGTGGGCTTGGAAAGGGAACGTCCCTTGACAGGGCCAACAACGCTGGAACAAGGATCAGATTCATCAGACATTCGCAGATTAGGAGGATGATGCTACACATAGAAGCTGTAGCTGGCACGGAGCGTCCCCTAAAACGCTAGTGTGCTAAAGACTTTGTTGCCAACATACAGTGTGATTGGGAGCCTTCAGGAAGTGGGGCCTAGTGGGAGGAAGTTAGGGGACTAGACTGATGCCCTTAAAGGGGGTGGTGGAACTCTGGTCCCTTCTTGTCGGCCATTTTGTTTTCTGGATGCTTTGGAATGAACAAGCCTTCTTTACCACATGTTCCTGTCATGGTGTCACAGTAGACTAACAACCATGGAAACGGTGAGCCAGATTAAATGATTCTTATAAGGTGATTTATCTCAGGAAGGTGGTCATCTTGATGGAAAGCTAACACAGAAGGTCACATGCTATACATCTAAATACTTGAAGTTATAAGCTAAACTAACAGGTGGAAATACACTCCATTCTCATATATCGACAAATACGCTTTCATTAATGAGTGGGACATCCACACTTTAGTTTGGGATTCTTCATATCCTTAGGTATCTGGGATACAGTGGCATGGAAGGAGCCCGCACTGGGCTCATGGCTGTCCCCCTTCTCTCTGGATTCCGGCTTGATCTTGTGATGCAAAGACCCTCTTACATATGTGTGTGGATGCCACATCCTGCGTGATCAGATGCACCTCCTTCTCTTAATTCTTCACACACAGCCATCCCTCAGGTTTATGGTCACACAGAGTGGCTCACTTGTAGCATGCACTGGGAATGGACTTCTGGATACCTGAAGTGGATAGATGGGTGTGTGGCGGGACACTTTGGCATGCTTCTGAACTGTAAGGACTTCTTATGCCATGAGAATGGGCACAGCCCAGACAAGACTAGATGAGGGGTCTTCTTTAGCATAGGGTTGGAGACATACTGAAGGGAGGCTTATTTAAAGATAAGCCCCATGTTTTCTGAATCACAGGCTCAGAGATCCTTTTAGATCTGTGCCTATGTTCATAATAATTCAGTGATGCCAAGTTTCACAGTGCATAAATTCTTTCAGAGATGGATTAAAATGAATAAACGGACTGTGTTTTGAAGAAGTCCTTGGGCCCTCTATGCCATGCTGACAATCATAGTCAGGCCACTACTAAATTCCCACCTTGAAAGAGAGCAAGCGTGGCAGGTGATTAATACAATGATGAACTCTGAATAAATTGATCTCCACGTCTCACCTCTGGAGAAAGGCCAGTGTGGTTGTGTCATTTGGGGCCATTTGAGTGAGACCTGGAAAGGGATTTATGTGATCCCCATTTGTCACTGTCATACTGTCGTGCTAACCCATCAACATATGGAAACCGCTTCTGTCCCAAGAACCCATCCTCGATCTTTCTCTTTGCCCTCACTTCAGAAGCATCCTCCCCTGGCCTTTCTCCTTGAGTACCATCGCTGGCCTTTCCTTCCTATACAAAGTGCACAGAAATGGGGATGTAGCCTATGTATGGCCTAGGTAGAACAAGGGGCCATGTGTTAGTTTTTGACCTTGAAGTTTGTTTTTCTTGTCACATCAGTGCTGGACAGGAAAGGAAGGTGAAGACAACTCTTCAGGGTTAGCAGGGGTAGGGAAGCAACTCACAGGCTTGATGAGGGGCCTGAGATGAATATGGTCCTTGCTCCTTTCTTACATCTGACTGCCTGAATCTCGAACAGTCAGCACACTACTATTCCACTTATTTCTTTGGTTTGCCAATCTGACATAAATTTGGAGGAGTAAGAAAAAAAATTAAGATAGTGTTGAGGCAACAGGGGAGGAACAATCCAGTGATTATTAAGAGAGAAAATGAGGTCATTCATGAGACACGGAGATAATATCCTGCAGGGACCAGTGGAGGGATGAAGCAGAGTGGTCAGAGATTGACCCCTCCCTTTGTGATCCAGTCTCAGGGGAAGAGTGGAAAGTCTTAGTGTGAATTCAGAGGACTTGGAAATACCGGGTCTTTGGGCCAGTGTCCCTGTGGCTTAGACTGGGAGATGACTTGTTTCTTTTCAGCTCTTCAAATGTATTATTCTTCAGGCCTTGCTTTTCCTGGTACATGGACAAAGCACTACTAGAGCTCTGAAGAGCCGTGGATGTACTCATTTGCTCACGTGAACTTTGTTGAGTTCTTTCTCTTTGCTATTTGAACTACCATTTGCTGGGAACACTGAGATGAAGATGTCATGTGTAGTTTCCTGTCTTGTGTATGAGTCCCCTTCAGGACTCAGTAAATTGTACAAGCCTAGCTTGGGTTGAAACATAGGATAGAAGTTTAGAATATGAATTTGGAAGATTAGAAGAATACCTTCAAAAGGATTCATGACATGTCAAGCATTTTCTTTCCTTTTTTTTTTCGGTCTTTTTGAGACAGGGTCTCCCTGTAGCCCCAGCTGTCCTGGAACTCACTATGTAGACCAGGCTGGCCTTGAACTCACAGAGCTCCACCTGCCTCTGCCTCCCGAGTGCTGGGATTAAAGGCGTGTGCCACCATGCCTGGCTTTTCTTTCCTTTTTAAGTCTTATTTCATGTGTCACATTCTCCTAACGTGGCTTGGATGGATCACTGTGGCCTGCTCATCTGGACACTGCAGTCCTGTCCTGCTGCTTTCCTGCCCTGCTTTCTCCCTCTCTTACTCCCCGCCCCCCGCCACCTGTTGCTTTCTGACCCCAGATGCAATTTCCTTGTTCATTAGGAGGATCATGGTCTGCCACCCTCACGTTACTGTATGCCCCACAAGAGCAGAAATGTCGTCTGTGCTCACCACTGCATCCCAAGTGCACTCAATATGTATCTATGGAATGGATTCTTAAGTGACGGTCCAACTGACGGCTACAGGATATTATTATGATGGTATTGGAACACTTGATCTATTATCCAGTGAGACTTTAGTCCTGAAAATAGATGGCATTTATCTATCAATGTTACGAAAATGTCTTGTTTGGAGAGATGTTGCTGGGTAGGGGAAGGATGGGAAGGTATATTCCTTGAGAAAGTGTGTCTGGGGTTTACCCTCCAGTGTTTATTGGGTTGGGTGGACTTCAACTGTCACTAATTGTTTTCATCTTTATCACAGAATAATACAAGCAGTCAGCATCCAGGTGCATGTCACTCCCCCCCCCACCACCTTCATAGTCCTAGAGTACCACAATGTACAAAAACCTCCCTTCTCCCTGGGGATTGCTGTGCTAGGCTGTGTGTTGTTTTTCTGGGTCAGCTCCCCCCGCCACCCCCCCCAGCACCTCACTCCTGGTTCTGCTACGTCGTCAGGCTCAGAACTCCATTTCGTTTGTCAAAAACTTTTCTTCATTTTGTATCTCTTTATTAAATTCTGATCTCATATCTAGGATTTTTACTTCTTTCAACTTCTTGTTTTCTGAGTCTTCATTCAGTCTCTTACTCGTGCTGTTTGAGTTCCTTAAATGTAATTGTTATTTTGAAATTGTTGTCTTGGGCATCAATTAAGTTGATTTTCTCTGGAAATGTTACAGAGGGGATGTTAATTTCTGGAGGGGCACATTGCCTTGGTTTTTCATGTTGTTTGTGTTTTTGCAGTGGGGTGTTGGTATCTGGAGTTATATGGGTGGTGATGTTTCTTTTTTAAAATGCATATTTTTATTGAATTTTTGTGCATTTCATACAATACCTCTTAATCATGTTTAGACCCTCCCTCCTGTATCTGCAACCCCCATAGCCTGCCCAGCAGATTTCATGCGTTCTGTCTTATATGTTAAGACCTATCAAGTCACGTTTGTGTACCAAGATGTCCCTTGCTGTGAGTTCATCCACTGGAGCCTGGTCAGCCTATCTAGCATCACTCCCTTAAAGAAGACCAACTCTCCCTCACCCAGCAGTGATCAGCTGCCAATACCTCGGCTAAGGTTCAGGTCGTCTGCCCATTTCCCCAGTTCATGCTGGGTTTTTGTCTGATTGAGTTTGCATGGGACTTGTGCATGCTGACACCACTGCTATAAGTTCATATGTGTAAATTTCCAGAAGGTTCCTAAGATTCTATTTCCTTATGGTCACACCAGTCTTACGATCTTTCTGCCCCCTTTCCAGCAATGGCCCCTGAGCCCTGGATGGGTGAGGTTTAATACAGGAGTCCTATCCAGGGACATGCACTCTGCAGTCTCTTATTCTCTGCACTTTAGCCTGTGGTAGCCTCTGTGTTCACTGCCCTCTGTTGCATGAGGAAGAATTCAATGGTGAGAGCTGAGAGATAAATTAATGTTCTCTCTGCCCCCGTCCCACTGTGCTCCATGAGCCTTAGGTGTAGAGGTTCCATTGTAGATGTGTTACTTGGAGCTGGATATCTCACAGACAGTTATCCTTTGTGTGTGGCCAATTGTGGAACATTGTAATAGTCTCCATTTGTTGCAATAAGAAACTTCTTTGATAAGTCGTGACAGGTATAGCAGTCTGTAAACGTAAGGATCCATATTTAGCATATAGTAAGAAATTACATGTGTCTAGGGATGTGACAGACTTGAGGTTTTCTCTAAGATCTATGACCTTCCAGCTATGTGCATTTGGCTCTGTTTACAGTGCCACACATGAGTTCCCTCCTTTTGAGCAGGCTTTAGGTTCAATTAGATAGCTGTTGATTACCCCCCAAGATAAAAGTGCCACTACTGCAGTGATATAGTTTGCTTTGCTGGTCATTGTTGTGGTTGTTAGGCTTTAAAGCTGGGGTTGGACCTTTTGTTGATTTTCTTCCTTAGCAGCTTGCATAGTGTCTGTCCTCTAAAACTATGAGAGCTAGACTTCAGGGAGAAGGCCTCCAGGTCAATTCCAGCTCTATTGCTCTAAGTCCTGTATCCAAAGTATGTCCTGTCTTCAGCAATAGGATCTTACCTTCAAGTTATGGGAGCAGTA
>NW_008352659.1:5404435-5429102 GCF_000622305.1 Nannospalax galili | reverse complement strand
TGGGCTTTAAGTTCAATTAGGTAGCTGTTGAAAACCCCAAAGAAGTGTCACTACTTCACCAATAGAAATAGTTTGCTGTGCCAGTCATTGATGTGGTTATTAGGCCTTGAAGCTGGGGCTGGACCTTTTGTTGATTTTCTTCCTTAGCAGCTTGCATAGTGTCCTCTAAAACTATGAGAGCTAGACTTCAGGGAGAAGGCCTCCAGGTCAGTTCTAGCTCCATTACTCTAAGTTCTGTGTCCAAAGTGGATATTTGGTCTCACCTTAATAGTTGAATGGGTATTTGACCCTTCGTTTGCTGTTGCCCCAACTTATCAGGTTGTGGATCTGCTAAGTGGTGATTGGTGTTCAGCATTAAGGTGATTCTGATGTTTGAGGTTCAACTTCATGGGCTTCCAGAGTAGTGTGGAGACAGGGTGGCCACTGAGCTAATAGCACTAGGTCTGGTAAAGTACATTTTTGAGAGTTGTTGACAGAAGAAGTGTGTTCCTCTTCTGGCCTTGGGTGTGCCTGACACCGTCAAGCATTACCATTTAGCAGACCATAGATGACACTGTAAACTCCCCACTTAGCTCAAGTTTCTATACCCTGAGTCCACACAGATGTAGGACGTCCTGACTCTATTTACCTACAGACCGCATGTCATCACTGGGAAAGTCTCTTACATCTGCCCACCATAAAATGCTTACATGTTCATTAACTACGAACTTTTTCTTGATGTAGGTGGAGGGTGGGCAAAGGGGCAAGCTAGGGAAGGACCAGCTGCACCAGCTTCCTCCCCAAACTCCCTTATTGTTTAGTAAACGGAGGCGTGAAAGCAGAACATTTGGCGCTTTACACCAATATTATGGTGTAAAATTATAGTTAGGAATATTGTGTAAAAAGCGTAATAGTTTGCAGTTATAGCTATGGGGAGAACAGCAGGAAAGACTATAAGCTTTAATTTATGTTGTGCTTTGGACATTTTTCAGAAACTATTTACCCATTACCTCTTAGGTCAGTGGCCTAATAATGCAACAAAGCACTTTTTGAAATTGCAGATAATTTTCAGTGCTCAGATCTCTGTGTAGTATTGATGGGGAGGGTGGTTGATTAGGACCTTGGGAATTGTGCTTGATGGGAACAATCTGGAAGGAGTGAAAAATTATTAAACACACACAGCGGGAGATGGAGGATTTACCATTGTCGTGCGGTGCTATTAATTCTCATTGCTCGGCACAGCGGCTTGATTGCATACTGTGAATACTGTTTATTGGAGAATGGGTACAATTTTGCTGCAGTTGTTGTAATGTAATACTAAATGCTAATTAGGCTTCTAACAATAATTAGAACCTCTTGCCAGACTTAGAAATAGAAACATTCAATTGAATTTACAGAATCAAAGACCTTTAAGCTATGCCGGCAGCAGCAGTATTTCTAGAAGTTTATTTTATGCTTTAGTTAGAAAATACCAACACACAATACAACACACACACACACACACACACACACATACACATTTTTTACAGCATGCATAATTAGTTCATTTATGTTTTCAGCAAGATTATTTTCCAAGTGATATTAAACAAACTTTCTCCTTTCCATTGGATGAAGAAAAACTATAAAGAGGTATAGACCAAAATGTCTGTTGGTTCCCTTTAAGTTGCCAGCTGCCATGTTGTTAGTGGAAGGAAGGGAAAGCTGTGCTAGGGTAGGAAACTTGGCTTCTGGGGTTGCCAGGGCCTCTCTGAAGGCTTGAGGTTTTCCTGGGACCATATCTCCTTTTTTTCACACACACACACACACACACACACACACACACATACACACACACCCCACCTGGTCTTGGCTCACTGGCTCAGCAACATGAATCACCCTCCATAATCTCTGACACAAGTCAGATGCAATCCAAATGCCCAGAGACCCACAGGGATAAGCTCTTCCTTGGCATTTGGCTTTGTCAAACCTTTTGGACTTACTAGTTGGGCACAACTCAGCAGAAGAAGGACTGTGTCAGACGTGTTCAACAGTGAGAAATAATTAGCTGGGAATTTGCCTGGCTTTCCTTGAGCCTTGTGGTTTTATCTCAATGCTGGTGAGAAGAATTGTTGGGCTATCCCAGGACTGTGGCTGTGGATATCCCAAGGAGGGCCTGCACATGTTTTTTTGTTTGTTTTTTTGGTACTGGGGCATGTTGTAGCACCATGATATGGGATTCAGTTAAGCAAGGCTTTGTTGTTGCGATATAAATGCTATATTTAATTTCCTCATCCTGTTTTGCTTTGTTCGGAAACCCAGAGGTACAAAGATTGAGCAAATCTCCTTGGCCCTCTCTTCACAAATGGATCACGTGGAACAATGGGAAAGCCTTCCCTTCCCCTCATTTTAACCTGGCCTAGGTTGGAGAGCTATTCTTCAGGCTCATAATTAGCCGCTTGACATGATGTATCATGTCGTCCTTTGTTTGGAGTCATCGTGGTAATAGAAACGTAATCCTGAATCCCTGTGCTGAGATGGGATTCAAAGGGCCTATGCTCCATGCTGCTGTATCGATGCCAAATTTCCGGGTGAAGTAAATTTTTACAGGTTTCATCGGTTACTGGGAAACAAGTTTTATGGTGGAAACCCCTAAGGCACAGGGTGCTCCAATCTCCAACATGAGGCACAGCCCCTCTGAGCAAAGCAACAGTTTCCTGATTTCTCTTTCATTTCGCTAAAGTAACCATTTTTATAAGCTGTTAAAAAATGATATTCTTAGAAACTTCCATTCTTGTATCCTTATTAATATTTTATCAGATAAATCAGGCACCACCCCTCCCCCCAAGTCAATGTCCGCTCTGCCCTGGGGAAAATTGCTTTTAAGTTTGAATTTCTTTCATTTTTACATGTGCTTGCCATACATATGGCATGTGTGTGGATACATTTTGCCTATGTGTGGGGACACATGTTGTGTAGGTATACATACATGCACATGTACATGTGTGCATGTGGTAGGCCAGAGGCTGATTTTGAGTGTCTTCTTTGATTGCTTTCTACTTTATGTAAGGAGGCAGGGTCTTTGGCTGAACCTGGAGCGTGTCCATTGGGTGACTCTAACTAGTCAGCTTGCCTTGGAATCTCCTCTCTCCACTTGGCGGGTGCTGGGCTGCTATGCCTTCCCGGCTTTTATATGGGAGTCAGGGATCCAAATTCCAGTCCTCAGGCTTGTGTGGCAAGCACCTTCTCCACTGGCCATCTCCCCAGCCTTCAGTTTTACCTTTGATCTTTCCAGCTTTCTCCTCCTTAGCGACATGTTCCTTCTGCCTGAGGGGACTTCACCGATGGCATGCCCTAAATCAGAGCTGTTTTTTGGGTTAGAAAAGCCAATTTCTCCTCTCAGAAATACGTCTTTCCTGTTTTCTCTTTACCACTCTGGTTGGAAGAGGCCTCACCTTGTTTTCTATGAAGTTGGATGATTTTTCCATTGGAAAGATGTCTTTGCACTAATGTGTTTTTCTGTCTGATAAGTCGTCTTGAATTTTATGTAACCCAGGCAATTGCTGTTTTTTGTTTTATATAAGCATTCCATATTTTTTACTCAATTTATGTCTAGATAGCTAATATTTGGGGAGGTTATTATATGGCTAACTCTTCACTCAAATTTTGAAAGAACTTGATGTCCAGTAAATGTTAAAATGTTTTACAAGTTTGGTGATCTGAGCCATGTATGGTCCACATGGTGCACACCTTTAACCCCAGCACTCAAGAGGCAGAGGTAGGTGATTCTTTGTGTGATCAGGCCAGCCTGGTCTACATAGCCAGTTCTAAACCAGCTGGAGCTACAGGAAGACCCTGTCTCAGAAAACAAACAAACAAACAAACAAACAAACAAACAAAAAGTTTCATAGTCTGATTAGATTCTTCCCTACCCCACACCCTCCCCCCACAATGGTGCTGTCTAGTTGTTTAGAAAGAAAGATCAGTGGTGGTTGATATCTCCTAATTTCCCTAATTTTGAGTGGTCACTAAGTCATCGGTGACCCCAACTCTTCAGCAGTGATAGTTGACTCCCCAGTGCCCAAGAGTTCCCCAACAGACACATTATGTCCCAAGGGGGTTAAATCAAACTCAGGGACTGAAGAGAACGCCCTCCGCACATTTGCCAGTTTGTGTGAAGTGTGCCAGTGACACTCGAATCTGTGTTTTAGCAAACTGCCTTGATTGCCTGAGGTGCTCATGCTGTGGATTTGTTTTTCCCCTTTCTGAGAAGACAGTTTTTCCAGAGCCTGTCTGTATTAGCTGGGGCCTGAGTGAGTCGAAGCCTGCCTTTCTATTTTCTGGTTACATTTTTCTTGTTCACACGTCAGTGGCACCTGCAAATGGAAGACTTGCTGAGGTAGCACCCGCCTGATTAGCAACTTTTGCTCGGTCCCCCTTACACACTGACCATTAAATTACCTCCTATCATGCCTGGGTTGTGTGACTGCCGCTGGGAGGCAGGGGAGGTCACTTCAATATGGCTGACATGTCCTGTGTTTTCCCACTACACGTCACATGTAACCATCGCAGCGACTTTGACAAAGCACCTCGGGGTGACCTGGTAGTCTCGGGTCAGACTGAGAGAAATTGGTGTTGTACTAAGATGTATGTTAATACATATATTATTTATATGGGCGTTAGCCAATGGTGGTGTTGCCTCAGCACAAACCCAAGGCCTGGAGACTGGCCTTGGGGTTTTCACAAGCTTACTTTATCATGTTTCTCCCCCCCTCCTCACTCATGAATAATTAAAAACTTAAATTACTTGCCATGTACAAAATTCATATGCTGGGGAAAATAGCTACATGAAAATTAATTTTCTGTTCTGTGAGACTGACGGGAAATCAATTAATCTTGATGTATTATTTTATGCAGAACAGGGTGCTGGAACCTGCCTAGAGAATGGCTACAGCTGTTCCTGTTGGTCGGGCCATATATTATCGTTGGCGGGTTTGACAGCTTCTGAAGGGAATTGGCTGAGGGGCATCAGGCAGGTGAATCAACTGTAAAAATTTATTGGAGGATACAAACTGTTTCCAGGGGACTGATATAAAACTCACACTTGAGAACTGAAGTATTGAATGTTTTTGTGACTGAAGCAGCTTGTTGTCAATATTTATAGCTTTTCTCTTTGTTACATGTCCTATTTGTTTGATTAACTAGTCAGATGTTAGTGTCTGTTGGTAATTTATCTGTTGTGCCTTCTGTAGCATTTTTGATACATAAAGATTTACCACTAGATAAATAAGGCAGCTCACACAATGCGATATGCTAAATAAAATGACAGAGCTGTTTACAGCACGTTACAAGTTTTATAACTCAGGAGGTAGATCAGTAACTTTTGTTTACTGGTGTCACTGTTAGTTGAAACATGTCTCAATGTATTAAATACTGTGGGGGTAAACAAAGCTCCCTTAAATAAGCAGAGATTATAATCAACACATACCTCATGGTAAATCATTTAAGAGGCTCTATAAAAACGTTTATGTACAACCATACATAATGCATACATTTCTGAAATAAAATAAAATAAATGCGGACTTTTAGAATAGGCTGTACTTACATTCCTTTCCCGTGCTGGCAACATCAATTTCCCTGGAGATGATCGAGGATCAGACAAATGCTGACGCTGACAGATGGAAGCCTGCGGCTGAGGGGAGTGGCCTGACAGGTGACTTCCTCTCTTCCTCCTGCACAGAGGATGCCTTGCTGGGAACGTGCGTGTGTGCACTCAACCTGGTGCACACAGGTTGAGTGGTCAGGGTTCTCCAGCTCAGGTGGTTGGGGTCTTCTAGAGAGTTCTTTATGGATTTTAGGGAGTTTCCAGGAGAGTGGTGATAGAGAATATTTTACCCAAAGCCCTTCTGACCACATGATTCTTCCCCACCAAGAAGGGTCATGGTGGTGTATGTCTGTAATCTCACTGTAATCTCTGGGAGGTTGAGGTGGGAAGATTACTGTGAGTTGGGGGCTAGCTTGGGCTACATAGTGAGTTCCAGACCAGCCTGGGCTGCAGAGTAAGATTGTGTCTGAAGAAGAAGAGGAGGAGGAGGGAGAGGAGGAGGAGGAGAAAGAGGAGAAGGAAGAAGATCATTGGCTTCCTGCGAAATTGGCATAAGCCCTCAGGCATGTCCCATCCCTACCCGTAGCAGGGATTCTCTCCTCACGTGCCTAGTGTGTGCTTCAGATTCACAGAATTTCCACTAAGAAGGCCACTTTCTGCTGCTCAGTGACAGACTTGGCCAACAGTAGTGCTCCATATTTAGTGCATGAGATGGAAGACTGACTGGATTTGTGGTTGTGCTAGTCTTTCCGAAGGGACTGTATCATAGAGGTCACATCATATGGGGCCATCAGAGGTCTGGGAAGCATACCCTGAATTACTACTTTCTATTCCTTAGAAACCTGTTGTTAGCAAATATGTGAGATAAATATTAATCAAGATAAGGATATGTTATAGTATATTAATTCACAAGAGCAGCTTTTCTTGTTAGGATGGTTTTAGGAGTAGGGAGTGGTTGGGGATTGCTCTGTACCAAATTGCTATAAGATCTAGGGTTTAAAACAATGCCCATTTATTAGCTATTGGTTGGGACATGTGGGCAGGCTGGCCTGGATCCTCTGCTTAGGATCTTGTGGGCTCAAGTCAAGTATGGACTCAGAGAAGTTTCTTCTGGAGGCCCAGGGAAGAAACTGCTCCTTTATAAGCTCTTCCTCCTTGTCGGTGGAACTCATTGCCTCTCTGCCATAGGACTGAGGCCCCTGTTTTCTGGCTGGCTCTTGGCTGGGGTTTGCTCTCAGCTCCCAGAGGACATTCTCACCCCTTTCCAGTGCCCCCATTTTCTTCTGGAACACCGTGGAACATGTCTGGCTCCTTCTTATGGCCCAGATTTCTCTGATTCCCCTTGTGCCAGCCAGAGAAAATCTCTGCTTTTAAAATGAGGCTCCTGTGATTAAGTTAGGCTCACCAAGATAATCTCCTTATCTGAAGGCCAAATGACTAGAAACCTTGACTCTGTCTGCAAAATCCCCTTTGGCATGTAATATCAAGGGGGCAAAGGCCATGGGGGCTGTTCTGGAATCCTGTCTACTGCTGAGGCATTTGCTCTGTGCTGTGGATTTTGGGAGCAACCAAAATCTTATCTTTCTTTGGATGTCCTTCAGCATAGCCTTGAAAAAGAAGAGGACCAACTCGGGGTTGATTCTACCAAGTACATGCAGAACAGCTGCTGGATGGCCAGCTGTGCTGTAGCAGAATGTTTGCTCGTGTGACTTTCAGATTTCGGTGTTCAAGTCCTGAGTCTGAATGTGATGGGGTTAGAAGATGGGTTTTGAGGGAAATGGATAGGACAGGAGAGTGGAGCTTTCAGAAATGGGCTTTGTCTCCTTTGAAAGCCCCCCACCCCACCCCTGAGAGCTTTCTGGCTTATTTTCTTACATGTGAGGTGTAATGAAAAGTTAGCCATCAGCAACCCTAAGGGTCTTCAGTAGATCTTTCCCATCCTGAACTTGATGTTCTGTCTTTACTGTGAGATAGAAATGTTGGCTGTTGACAAGGACATCCATCTATGGTTCTTTCTTATAGCAGCTTGAACTGAGATACAGTCATGTACCACATGACCATGTTCATTGAGAGTAGATACCATACACCACAGTGGTTGATCCTATAAGATTATCACCTAGTGTTGACATAGCCACACTAGTCTGCGTAAGTACACTCTGTCATCTTCACACAGTGATGGAGGCACCTGAGGACACATTTCTCAGAATATAACTCTGTCTATAAGTGGCTATGACCATTCTTGCCTGATGGGTAGGAGGCAAATTTGCTGTAAGATGCATGTTTGCTCTCTCCTCAAAAAAATGTTTCATGTGCATACTAGTAGATCATTAGCTAGTGGGGGCACAAGAAAAGATGCTAAGTTAGGTAGAAGTAGAGTGGGCTAGTAGCCCTAGAAGGTGAAGCCTCAAGAGAGAAAGTGGTCATTGAGCCAGAAGGCACACTCAGGTGGAGAGGAGAGGGAAAGGCTGGACAAGTAATTTGGGAAGTCAGCTTAAGATGTGGCAGTGGTCCACGTGCGACTTTTGAGTAGATGTGGAGGCGAGTGGAAAGGCACTACACAGAAGAAAAATGAGTACTGATTATAAGTCACACGGGAAAACAATTACAAAATCCTACACAGTTCTCAGTTTTTACCGAGCCTCTGGAAAGATTCATGTCCTCTATCCATACCCACAATTAGGCCTTTGGTACAGACCATTTGTTCTTTGCCTCTGAGTACATCATTCTGAAGAATATGCTAAGTTCTCTCTCTCTCTCTCTCTCTCTCTCTCTCTCTCTGTCTCTCTCTGTGTGTGTGTGTGTGTGTGTGTGTGTATGTTCTCAGAGCTGTCAAGAAAATAGACGCAGGCTCTACCTCTGAAAGAAATCAAAACATCTGGAAACACTGTGCATAGATAGAGTCAAGCATCATTCTAATTAATAGGCAGGAAAGTCAGGTTGGGCCTACACAGAGCCTTCATGGTAAAGGTTTTCTTCTTTACCATGCATTCATTTTGGGGTTCACCCCGACCCATTCGTCCAGTTTTATCTAAGAGCTTTAAGGAAGATATCAATGCTTAAGAGCTATCCCAGACCACTTTGCTCAGAACTTACGGGAATGGGGATGTGGGGACTGGAACTGTATTCAGACATTCTCCAAGAAATTTTAATGTCCCCCAGCTAGGTGAGTCCACTTTAATGTATGTTAATGTGCACAAGGCATGATGGGAGCCATACTACTCATGATGTCTAGAGGTGACACATGAAACCAGGTCTTGAAAATGGAGAAGGGGGTCACCAAGTAGACAGTGGAGCATGGGCCATTTCAGGCAAAGGGAAGAACCATGAATGATCAGAAGGATGGGTAAGGTGATGACAGTCTGCAAAGAGAGACAAGGAGAGGAAGAGCAACGGCTGTGGGCCTTGCCCAAGGGAGCAGGGAATTAAATGAGGCTGGGAAAGATGAGTTGAAGAGAATCTTGAAATTAATGCAGCTGTACTTCATGAAGAAGAAAAAAAGCTGTTAACCATCAAGGCTTTGTCCTGCTCCAACCTGACCTTCCCCATGGTTAATCCAAGTTGCTGAGGTTTGACTCCATGCACAGTGTCTCTAAGATCTGCTTTGATTTCCCTCAGAAGCAGAGCCTGTGTTTATTCACCTAGCAGCTCTGTGTACACACTCTGCCAGAGGAGCTGCCTGGGATGAGCCCAGGGTCCTCTGAGAACTGCTTCCTGTTTGGTCTGGTAGCTCCTAAGCCTGCCTTTCTTTCTTGCAAGTCTGCAGTTGTGGAAATATGCAGTATTTGAAGTTGGGAGGAGATCAATTTTTCATCCCTCCCTTAGTGGGATAAAGAATATTTCAAACACCACCAGAGACCAAAGAGCTCTGAGAAGTTTTGAAATAGCTTGGGAAAGAGGCCACAAGCTTCACACTTCATCTCTCTCCTCTCTCTGCATTGTTTCACTTAATTAAAATATTGTAATGCAAGGAGGACAGATGTGGCAAATATTTAGAGAAAGGAAAGGAAATGGGTTCATTTTCAATCCAACTCTAAGCAAGCTTGGCCATCACAGTTAAAACAACCCCGAGCATTAGTCAAGTAAAGCCCTGTTCTCCCTACCCATGAGGTGCTAAGGAAAGCTGTAAGTTTCAACACTGGTTAATGAAAACTGTGGCCAGCGTGCCCCCATCCCCAGGCCTCCCCACAGTCCAAAGAAAAAATTGGAACATTTTTAGGTCCAACTTTCACAGATGTTAAGTGTTTTGTGATATTACTTAGGGGGTTTCCTGAGCTACATTAAAGTTGAGCCACTAGGGTGTTGAAACAGTTGGGCTCCATAATAAAATATATTCACAAAAACCATCATCAGACATGGGCTGTTGTGTGTTGGTGACAATTAGGTTACTGCTTTAAAAAATACATATCCTGGGCATATCTACTGGAGTTTTTTAGGAAATTTTTGAGAAGTACGGTAAAGGCTGTTGGTAATTTCTCTGGTTGCCTCTGGCAGGTGGACATAATTTAACAATACCCGTCAGATATGACAAATTGTTTTTGAGTTACATTAGGGCCTTAATAAGATCACATCTGTTCATATATCCTCCTTAGCCACAGAGCCTGATTTAGAGAGTTTTCATACGGCTGCAGTATTGTTGTTTAAATATTTAGAGGGGTCTAGACATGTATCATAAAAGAATAGGCTCTTGTGTATAAAAACACAGTGCTCTAATTCTCAGTGTTTTTGCTTTCATGGACCCCACATCATTCTCTGTGCTAGAGTGAACCACATGTTGCTTCTGAGAGCAGCAAGTATATTTCATTCCCGTCAGTTAGTGCCTTAGAACTGGAAGGGGCCTCCGAGAGTGACTCAGCCAGCCCCTTCCCTTTGGGGTAGAAATCTGAGAGGGATGTGGAATAAGGGACTTGTTTAGGGTTTCTCACCCCATTAGTGGCCCAGCCAGAATTAGGACTTAGATCTGCCAATTTGTAGTTCACAGATCTTTCTGGGCCTGAAGACGGGGCTATTGAGGAAGTAGCTCCCAGTTCCCAGTCCTTGCTGCAGGATAGTTCTGTCCTCTGGGAGGACTGGGCTTTTGGTGATGTGTTCACATTCAGAGCCCAGACCCTTGTATTACAATACGTGTTCAAAGCCCCTCCCGTGCCAGAGCCTTCTGTTACTTCCCGCTGACATAGGACTTGTACAAACAGGTGTTTCTCCTTCCTGACCACCTCATGGCCCTCCCCATCTCAGCTCAAGCTTCCTGCTTCTCCTCGAACATGTTCTATTACTTCCAGCTCCATTTCTTCCACAGTCTTCCTGTCCACAGTGATTTATTAGGTTGTATCATATGAAAATATCATTTTGATGGTTAAGAGGTCAGCTATTGGCAGTTTCTTACTCTACACTGTTATCTTTTTAAAGCCTCTATACTATTTTATATTTTTCTGAACACTTGAAAAATGTTATCTTTTATTGACACATAATAATTATACATATCAATGGGAATGAAGTTTTAGACGGGAACGAGGGCTAATGGTGTATTGCATAAAAAGACAATGTAGTTATCTATAAAAATGTATACTGGTAGGCTGGAGAGATGCTTTAGTGGTTAAGAATGTGCTGCATTTGCAAAGGACCTGAATTGGGTTCCTGGCACCCATGTCAAGCAGCTCACAACCACCTGTAACTCCAGCTCTGGAGAATCTTCTGGACTCTTTAAGTATCTGCAGTCACACATACACATACTCCCCCCATATATAATAGTATATTATATAATTAAATAATAATTATACATATGCAGTTAAAAATAAAAACAAGGTCTTTGAAAATGTGTAGTATATATTTGCAAAAGAAGAAGGGATTTTAAAAAATGTGCTTACCAAAAATGACAAGTGTGCTAAGTGATGGAAATGGCAGTTACTGATATCTTTTATTTAGTCCCTCTCATATAAAATTGGGACAAAAGTCAGATTATACATTATATAAATATGAGGTGGGATAAAATTCACATAATATGATTGGCATCTTTTCATTTAAAAATTAATTTTATTATGGTCCTCATGCTGCATAATTCTGAATCCTTTGGCTTACCGTCTCTTCATTTCTTCTTAAAATCGGCTGAAGGGCTGAAGATGTAGGTTTCTGTTAGAACTTTTGCCTAGTATGCACAGGGCCTTTGAGTCGACTGCCAGCACTGAAGAGTGAACAAATGGATGGATGACTGGATAGTAGATAAATATTTAAAAATAAATTTCATTTTGGAAACAATATTCAGTTTATGGAAAAGTGGCCAAGATCAGACAGGGCCTTCCCATATGCCCCCAAGACGGTTTTAGGCGCCCCTAATGCTGCCATTTCCATCACTGTGATATTATTTATCAAATTCAGAAACAGGAACATTGTAACATCATTATTAGTTAGTATGATAATTAATATTAACATTATTAGTTAATATTAGTTAAGGGATATATGCCGTCAGCCTCACTGGTGAATGACTCCTCAGGTTTGAGGTGGATTCCATCAGGTGGATTCCATTATCATCTTTTCCCTGTGTCAGTGTCTGACCCTGAGTCTAGGGTACCACTTAGCACTTAGTTCTCAGGTTTGAGTCTTGACTGCTGGTGACAAATCACTCTATCCTTGTTTTTGTGATCTTGGCAGTGATAAGGAGGACTGGTTGGGTATTTTGGGGTTTGTCTGGTGTGTTTTCTCATGATTTACTTCAATTACTTGATTAACATACATATTTGTCAGGTCTCTCCACTGTAAAGTTAATAGATTGAGCTTCTTTGCATATTAGTGTGTTTCCACCAGCTAGATTACTAATTCTTACCTTGGGAGGTGGGACAAGTTTAATTTTTTGTGTTTCTCTCATTCTACCTAGTATCTAGTATTTTGCTATGTTTTATATGCAATAAATATTCCACAGGATTTGGGTGAGAGGTTATTAAAATCAATAATTACATTTCAGACTGTTAACAAACCAAAATACTACAATGCCAGGAAAGAAGTCTTGCTGCCACTGGTTGCTAGTCTTGGTTCACTGCAGTGGACAGGTAAGATGTAAAACTACTTACAGGCCTTATAGTTCCGGTGACCGAAAAGGATGGATAGCTGTTGTGTTTTTTGCTAAAATTAGAACCTCAAGCTCATGTTTAGGAAAATAAGAGGGTAAATTGAGGGGTCTCACTTGTGGCACAGGTCTCTTTTCCCTTCAGACCCTTCTTACAAGTACTTGTCAGAGGGACTGGATGATATTAGTACTGATACCTTGTTCAAAGGAATATTCAGTGGCCCCAAGACCTGCTTGTGAATAGGTTCCATTTCATAGTGGTAAGAATCATTTTCCAAGTATAGATTGGGCATCATTATCTAAGAATCTGAAATTCCAAATGTTCCAGAATAGCAACCTTCTATGAGCGGAGGCAAGTGGAAAGTTCTGCATCATGAAGCTGTTTAGTGCCTCAGATTGTTCAGATATGGTATAAAATTAGCTTCATGCTATGTGTACGATTTGTATATGAAACATAAACTTCGCCTTGGACTTGCGTCCCATCCCCAGGATGTCTCATTAGGTATATGCAAATATTCCAAAAGTAAAGAAATTCAAACTCTGAAATACTCTGGTCCCAAGCAATTCAGATAATAAACACTCAGGCTGCCCTTTCCTGTGCAAGTATTTTACAGGGCATGGGCATAGAATGCTATCCTTTTAAATGACAGAAAAGCAATCAGGGCATACCCCAAGGAGAAAAGGGAAGGAACAAGAATCTTTATTCTATTAGAGAGGAAAACTAAATGCTTAGAAATCAAGAGAAGGAAGAGGGGTTAGTGGTTTTATAAAAGCTTTTATAGAGGACTCATTGGTCTGACTAGTAGTGTTGGCTCTTTTTCTTGTGATCGAAAAGTTTGCATTCCATTATAATGATTTGACCTTGGTTCTAAAAATATATAAGGAACTCGAATAGCCTGATATATTATTCCATTTAAATAGACTTCTTTTTTATTTAATATTTTTTAATATGGGGAAAACAACTTTTCAGTTGCATAAATTAGTTCATATTAGGTTTTTAGTCCGAGAGTCTCATGATAACTACACTTGCTTCATGCTTTATTATGTAATTTAATTTTTCATATCTTTCTTTCATTAGCTCTAAGGTTGGTTTAGAAAAGTAATTAGATAGGAGGTTAAGTCACAGTTAAGATAAAAATGACGGTTCAATAAAAAAATGTTCAATGTAATTCCTATCTTCCAAAATAAAATACAACCACTAAGATATTTAATTATAGTATTATTCCAATAATTTTTTCCTGTCCATTGAAGACACTCAAGAAGAAACTCCAAGAAAGGGACTTGGTTGACAAGAAAAAAGTATATGATACATAAGATTGTAATTCATGAAATATGATAGAGGCCACATTGAGAAGAAATAATGCGATATAGAAACTTCCTTGAAAAGACCCACTGGGGTTACTTAAGTTACTGTGCTGGTTAGACCACCAGGCTTGGTCTAATGTTTCATATAGTCTGTTGGGAATTCTAACTATTTGGATGATCTTTAAATGTATATCCCTTTATTAAGCCCATCTGGAAATCAACACCAGATACTCACAGTCATGAAATCCAAAATCCTAGATGTAGAAGAAACTTCCGTCTAACTACTTAACCAGAGAGGAAAGTAAAGTTCCAGGAAGTTGCTTCCCCAGCCTCACTGCATAGATAGTAGGCCTCCAGAGTCCCATCAAGTACAAATCCTACTTCACTGAGCTGTTGTTAAGATTTAATCTTACAGGGCATGGTGGCCCACATCTGTAATCCCAGCATTCAGAGGCTAAAGTGAGTTTCAGGCCAGCCTGGGCTACATAGTGAGCTCCCATCTCACCCCTACCCCAATATTAAATCTTTTAAGTTAAACCATACTTTTCATAAAGTAAAGTGTGAATACCACTGAAAGACTTCAGTAGTGTCTTTATGCTTAAGGCTTGTAATACAACAGCAAAATAAATAGAAAAGCCTCACAGTCTCATCCATGTCCTGCCCCTTTTCTGCAGCCAACCAACTTCAATATTTTGAACTTATACTATTTTCCTCATGCTCACTTATTTAAATGAGAGGCCTCTATTGCTATTTGGTTCTTTAAAACATTTAGGCATACCGAGTCAAGTTTGCGCACCCAAATGTCTCTTGATGTCAGTTCATATACTGGAGCCTGGTTAGCCTATCCAGCATCATTCCCTTAAAGAAGATTAACTCTCACTCACCCAGCAGTGATCAGCTGCTGATAGTTCCTTGGCTAGGTTGGGGCTTCCTGCCCATTTCCCCAGCTCTGTGCTAGTTTTTGTCTCATTAAGTTTGCATGGGTCTTACGCATATTGTCACCATTTTTATAAGTTCATATGAACAAGTTCCCAGAAGCCTGGAAGACTCTGTTTCCTTATGGCCATGCACCCCCGACTCTTAAAACTATCCCCCCCCCCCCCCTCTTTCACGGCTTGTTCTTCTCTCGGTGGGCGGGGGGGGGGGGGGGGGGGGACTGAGAGCGGAACACACGTGAGTCTTCACCGCTTTGCAGCTGGCAGAGGACTTTGGCACCTACTGGACTGTTTCCTTATGGCCATGCACCCCCGACTCTTAAAACTATCCCCCCCCCCACCTTCCGCAATGGTTCCTGAGCCCTGAGTGGGTGAGGGTGAATATGAGTCCTATCCAAGGACATGCACTCTCCAGTCTCTTGTTCTGTACACTGTGGTCAGTTAGAACCTTCTGTGTTCCTCACTCTCTGTTGTACGAGGAAGCTTCCCTGGTGAGAGTTGAGAAGTGTATTAGCATTGTCTCTACCCCCCTGTTCCTCTATGTTCTGTGAGCCTTAGGTATAGAGATTCCATTGTAGAGGTGTCACTTAGGGCTGGGCGTGTCACAGACACACATTTTCTGTGTGTGACAGTTGTATAATTCTGTAATAGTCTCTATATGTTACAAAAAGAAGCTTCTTTGATGAGTGGTGACTGGTATACTTGTCGGTAAATATAAGGATACATATTTAGCATAAAGTAAGATTTTACATTTGTCTAGGGATGCAGCAGATGTAGGGTTTTCTCTAGGCTCTGTGACCTCTCCAGCCATGTGTGCTTGGCTATGTTTATAATGCCACACATGAGTTCCCTCCTGTTGAGTGGGCTTTAAGTTTAATTAGATAGCTGTGAATTATCCCCCAAATAAACAGGCCTTAACATATATAATAGAATGCATGAGATCCCGTGGGCAGCCTCTGGGGTTACAGTTAGGGGAGGGGTCCAAATATGATTAAGATCTATTATATGAAATGCAAAAAAATTCAATAAAATACACATTTAAAAACTTGGGGCTTGAAGGGCTGGGAGATGGCTCAGTTGATAAAGTGCTCACTGCACAAATATTTAGACCAGAGTTTGGATCTCTGCACTCACATAAAAAGCCGGGTACAGCAGCACATGCCTATAATTCCAACACGGGAGGCAGGGACAGGTGGATATGTGGGATTTGCTGACCAGTTAGTCTAAATGAATGAGTGAGCTCTAGGTTCAGTGAGAGACTGTCTGGAAAAATAAAGTGGAGAGGTCATGGTGGGTTTGTCATCTGAGCTCCTTTAAGTTACTGTTTTCTAAGATGGGAGTTGCAACCCATTAGTAGTTTAAAAATCAATTTAGTGGATTGTAACTAATATTTTCTAAATAGGGTGGAATAGAAAATATTAGAGTTTAGTTTTTAAAACATTCAATGTATTTTCTATCATTCTAAAATAAAATACAACTGCTAAGGGTTTAATTATGGTACATAATTAGGGTAAATATGGGCCTATGCAACTCTTTTTGTGTGTGCATGTGTCTGTGTCTATGTGTGTTTAGTGTATGATTGTATGTGTACCCAAGTGTATTGGTGTGTATGTGTGTGACCCATGTGTATGGAGGTCAGCGGTCAATATCCAGAGATCAAAGACAGTGTGTTGCTCAATCATCCTCCACCTTATCAATAATTGGCTACACTGATTGGCCAGTGAACTCCAAGGAACTTCTTATCTCTTACCTTCAGAGCTAGGGTTACAGATACATGGCACCATATCCAGCTTTTCACGTTAGCTGGGGTTCTGAATTCAGGTTCCCGTGCTGTGTGGGAGGCACCTTACTGAGTGAGCCGTGTCTCCAGCCTCAGGTATTCAGGTTTATATATATGTATATGTATACATAGATGTGTTTCTATATATACAAGCAGAAATATGTATATATGTGCATTTATTTTGTATCCCAACTTAAAATCATTAGCTTTAGTTAAAGTCATGTAGTTTAACCTCCTATATCCAATGGTGAGGTCTTATTTTTCCCAAAAATGTTTGGAAGAAATTGAAATAATTTCAGTTGTCTTACATGAAATACCAAATCTTCTTGGCAAGGTTTCAGTTCTTCGTCTGTAAAGTAAGGGTAATCATTCCATCTACCTCAAAGAATGAGGATTAAATTGCTTAGCATGACCTCTTGCTCACAGTAAGTACCAAATAAATGTTAGTTGCTATTACTGTTATTCGTTACCAGCACCATTATCTTAACCTGGCACCCGCCTTGTGATCTTTGTTTCTCCTTACTCTAAGAAAGGCATCTGACTTCAGGCCCATCAGCCTTACTGAATGCACTGCCTCCATCATCATGTGGGTCACACATGCTGGGCTTTAGTCCCAGAGTGCTAAGATGTTAGTGGAGGTCTCGCAGATACCTGCTCTGGTCAGGATTTCCTGAAGTGAGCCATGTGTCTGGAGGCACACAAAGTGGTTTGAGATGGTGCACAGGCAACGTGAGGCCAGGGCCTCACTTGATGGGGCTGTTCCCTTTTCTCCTCTTCAGACCGCTGGAGTCCATCTGGGAAAAAGCCCCTTGCTTTGAATTGCTTTTTCTTTTCTGTTTTCCAAATGTGTGATAAAGTTTTGATTTTTTTTTTTTTTTGTCTTTTTGAGACAGGGTCTCCCTGTAGCCCCAGCTGTCCTGGAACTCACTACGTAGACCAGGCTGGCCTTGAACTCACAGAGATCCGAAACAGAAAATACATCTTCTTTAGTAACCTTTAGTAGTTAATAAAGAGTAGTTAGAATTTTATTGTATTTTGTTTCCATATTACATACAGACACACACAGACACACACACATATGCATACATACATGTGATTCTTTTTCATTATTGAAGATGATACTGGCTTTTATTTGAGGGTGAAATGAAGTATCTTTAAAAAATAATTTTTAGGTTATAAAAATATCCTTTCCAGGAAATACCCCATGTAGTATACCCACTGAGCATAATAAAGTCATGAAGGTACACACCAAAGATGCATGTCTGACTTTTTAGAAAGATAATATGAATATATGAGTTTGGGGGCTCAAACTAAGGTCCTCATGCTTGTGAGACAAATACTTTATCAACTGAGACATTTCCCCAGTTTCCAGACTCATTTAATCCTACACAAGGTCCAGAGAGGTTAAGCAATAGAACCAGAAAGCTTCAAAAACAGAGTGAAGACCAGGCCTCGGGGAGTCGGGTATGATCTCCTTGTGCCCATTTTTCTAGGGTTCATACCACAGAATCCTGTCAAAAGACATCTGTGTTTATACAGTGTGCTCTCCTGGTATGCTTTTTGCTTAAGGGTTTGTTGCTGATGGGTTTGGCTTGGATTTACTGAGTCCTACAATTCTCAGACCAGTTTCAGACTATACTTTGTCACCGTGGCTACTTACAGATTTTGGGTTCCATCGGTCTCCAGCCACCTCATCTCTGGGATTTTCCGGGTTACCTAGATTTCCTCTTCTTCAAGGTCTGAGTGGTTCTTTGCTGTTGGGCGTAGTCTCAGATTGTGTCTGATCCATATAGAAGAATGCCATCCTTTCTGGTAACTGTGACTGAGAGGAGATAACTTCCCCCCTCCTCTTCCAACATATGCAAAGTGGGTGCGTGAGTTTAAAAATGTCAAGAGAGTTCATCTTTACAATCCTGAAAAGCTGTGGTCTCGTGTATCCATTCATTCTATGGACACTCACTGAACGTTCCTGTCTGCCATGCAATTGGATTGCTTGAGAATAGAGAATACTGCTCTAGAGAAGACTAATGGGAACCTTACCTTAGATGGAGGTTGCATTCTAGTTGGAGGACTGGCAATAAATGAATTAGCAAACTAAAAAACAATTACTTTCCTATAGTTCTAATACAATTGAGGAGTAGATGCTAGCTTAGGGGAAGAGGCCTGATTTGGGTACAGTGACTGGAATGTCTCCTTCCAAATGGCAACTCCTGAGCTAAGAACTGGGTGGTAAGCCAGCGGCTATGGGATGCTCAGGAGAACTGCATGTAGGCAAAAGAAACAGCATGTGCAAAGACCCTGGGTAAGTTCAAGGAAGAAAAAGGGGGCTGGTGGGCTAGCCAGGAGTGTGGGTACCAAATGCTGGCAGAGGAGGAGGAGACCAGAGCTGTCAAGATGCTTGACCCTAGAAGGGAGTTTGGATTTCATTCCAAGGATGATAGGAAACCAAAAATGAAGTTAGGAGTTTTAAGCGATGTGATGATAGAACTTGATTTATGGTTTTCCAAAGAATGCTGGCTGCTGGTTGAAGGCAGCTGAGAAAGAAGAGAAGTTGGGGTCTATGCATGAGGGGGCCATCTGGTTCCAAAGTCACTGTTGCTCTCTGCAGGATAGATGTGGTGTAAAAAGTAGGGAACAGGCAGTAAAGACATAAGGAAGGGTAGAGATACAGACTGTATTTTGTGTGTGCACATGTGTATTTGCTTGTGCACATGTTCATGTATGTGTGTGTATGTGCATGTTTATGTGTGTGCATGTGGAGACCAGAGATTAACTTTGGTTATTTTCCCTCAGGAACTATCCACCTCTGTGCTTGAGACAGAGTCTCTCAGTGGCCTGGATCTCGATAATTTGGGTACGCAAGCTGATTGGCCAACAGCCCCAGGGATCTGCTTATCTCTGTCTCCCCAGTACTGGGATTATAGGCAGCCACCGCCCATTATTTTTTTCATGTGGGTTCTGGGGATCAAACTCAGGTCCTCATGCTTGTGGAGAAAGCACTTTACCAACTGCGTTATCTCCCCACCCCCAGGCCATATTTTGAAGATAGCATCAGCCTTTTCTGGGGGATTGACTGCAGGAAGCAAGGAAAGAGAAGAATTCAGATGAGACCTGAGATAGTGATTTATGACGGTGGGAAGGCTTGGCTCCTCTTGCCCTTGATGACATCCTTGTGCTGTCACTTAGCCTGATGTTATCCCTCTGCTTATGCATCCCCTGCTTCCAGCCCCTCCCAGGGAAGAGCGGTCCTTCACGCCTCTGGTTGGTTTGAGGGCTCTCCTGTTCGTCCCTTTTCTGAACTGCACCCCTCCTGCTGCACTTTGGGCCTAGGTTACACTCTCTTGGGGGAGATGGTTATATAGGGGTCCTGTGGGGCAGGGCAGCTGACG
Organism: Nannospalax galili; assembly: GCF_000622305.1. Taxonomy (NCBI): domain Eukaryota; kingdom Metazoa; phylum Chordata; class Mammalia; order Rodentia; family Spalacidae; genus Nannospalax; species Nannospalax galili. Next base: position 5,409,079 of record NW_008352659.1, on the reverse strand, counting down.
TTATATATTCATGCCTCTGTTATGAGAATTGATGGCCTAGCCAGGATGCCATGTTGATATTTATGACTGGTTACTTTGAAGAGTTCATGCTCTCAAAAAAAAAAAAGTAGTCTGTTTTCCAAGGAAAGTTGAAGACGGCTGAGCAGTGGATGTTTTTTCCCTTTTCATTTGCCCAACATATAATACAAGTTGCATTACAATAAATTCAAGTCAGTTCAAATGTTTTTCATCTGAAAAATTGAATGCATTTTTTTACACCTAACTGCAAGGGGTGAACTTTTATATTTTGATGGTCTTTGTTGTTTTGACTTGTCACAGTGCTGGTATTAGTTTACTCGTAAGTAATGACTTTTCTGTATTGAGGAAGACAGATGACTTATTAGATGTCAGAGGCCATCTGAAACATTTTCAACTCAGCGTTTTCAACGGCTGTTCTCTCTGCTTTCCTTCCTCTCTCCCTTCTCCCGTTCTCTCCATCCATCTAGATGTGTTTTTCTCTCCATCCCACTCTCCACTCTCTTTCTCTTTCCCGGTCCTTTTCTGCATCTCTCCTGTATGTGTTCTGCGCCATTCTTCCATCCATCAAGGGTCCTTGGGAGCCATTGGTTGTTGCTGGATAACTTGCCCTATATTTGTGCTCTGTGGATTTCCTGTGGGGAACATCTATACATATCTGTGGGTATATATCTACCTTTTAAGGACTGAACAATAGTGGGCTATATCCAGAGCAAGTATCTGTTCTTAATTTCATGAGCAATTTATTTTTTATCTTGTACCTATTGTCTGTCTTGAATGCCCTAAAAACAAGCTATTCTCTCTCCCTCCATCTCCTGTTAACCCCAGGACAATCTTTCCCTTTACTGGACTCTGAACATCATCTTGTTGTGTTCAAGGTCTCAGAGAGGAAGTCTGTTAATTAATCAAGCATGGATGAAACAGCACTGATGTAGGTATGGTCCAACTGAAGCAGATTACTATACAATTACTGCATATGGTCTTCCCTATATCATTGTACCTGATACGTAGTTGGTTCTCAGCAAGTATACTAGTTGAAGGATTTTCTGCATAGGTGACAATTCAGAGCTGTAGGTGGTGAGTTTCTTGAATAGTGCAAAGGACAGGCATTACTGTAGCAAAGTATATTCTAATGGGGAGAGAGACATGTATAAAGAGAAGACCATCAGGTAGAGGGGCCTGTGCTCACAGGTAGTCAGTGAGTGTTCCAGGCATGATCTAGAGTCAGGAGGGCTCAAAGATGATAATGTTTAAGGCCATCTTTGAGTGACAGGAAGGAGCCAACCAAGGGAAAATGAAGGAGTGTTGAAGATACAGTCTTAGAGTGTCCATGGTGCACAGTAGCAGCAAATAACAGCTGTGCTGTGGGGAGCAGGCAGCCATCATGCGAGCTGAGGTAAGGGAGGAGCACAAGGCCAGCAGACAAGTACAAACCACGCTCTTTAACTCTATTTATAGTGAGAAGCCCACAAATGTCTTCAGGTGGGGGCGTGGCTTGCATTTTTCTGGATCTCACCCTGACTGGGGTATAGAGAATGGAGAGGCTAGAGGAAAAGCAGCGCTGGTATGTTCTAGGTGTTTTCTGTTCATTGCAATATTCTTTCTTTTAGCTTGCCAGAGCTTTGGGTGAGGAGGGCCGCTTGTCTTCCTTGGCTGATTCTTGGGTTGGGCAGAGATTTCCAGGTACTTCCTTCCTCTCTGACAAAGTTCTTGGTTTTAACTCTGAATGTTGCCAGCTTTTCTTTTTTAAAAAAGACTTATTTTTACTATTTGTAATTGTGGTGTGTGTGTGTGTGTGTGTGTGTGTGTGTGTGTGTGTGTGTGTGTGTGTAGGTGCCCATGGAGGCCAGGGGTGTTGAATTCCTTGGAACTGGAGTTACAGACAATTGTGAATTGCCCAACCTGAGTGCTGGAAATAAAACTTGGGTTTCTGCAAGAAACTGACTGACTCATTTCTTCAGGCTCCCAAGTTAAGTCTTCTTAAAAGAAAGAGCCTCTTCCTTTCCTTCCTTGCTTCCTTCCATGGTTCTGTGAAGAACTGGTTGTGATGGCTATGATCTTGCAATTGTAATAGCTCATGAGGACCAGGTCTATGTGCCAAGTGGCAGAGCATGGAACTGGAAGGGAACTGAGTCCCTGATGAAAGGTGGGAGCCTCATATCAGTCCCTCCCTGCCTGCCTGTAGACATCTTTAAGTACCCAAGGATAAAAACATCCTGTCTTGTTTTGATAGATCAGTGTTTTGATTGGGCTTGTTTTCCTCCTATAAAACTGAACATAATCCTAACTGCTTTGAGAACCTTGATAATAATTATAATAATAAGGATAGAATAATTAGGTACTTTAATGTGCTGATATATATTCTGAGCTATATATGCATATATAATATATAATTTACATATATTTACATGTATTTGCATGTGTTTTTACTTTTTAAAGATTTAATTTTTAAAAATTTATTTATTTTTATTTTTTGGTGAACATTTTACCAGAGTTTAATGCCCATACCTCCCATTGCCCCCCCAACTTCTCTTATATTCCCTATTCCCTCTCGATTTCTTGTCCCCTTCCTTGATTATTATTGTTACATATACATGCATATATATATATATATATATGCTGAATCATATACTGAATCCATTCAGCAGTGCTCCTGTGTGTGTGTTTAGGGCTGCCTACTTGTTGTTTGATTACCCCTGAAGAAAGCTGATTTCCCCTCAGCATCCATTGATGACCTATAGCTCATCATCTGGAGGTGGGACCCCTTGAGATTTCCTCCATCCACCTTGGCATGTCAACTGGTTTTGTTATATGTGCAGATCTTGTTCGGCTACCACACTGTGGAGATTTCATTGCTGCAGCTTCCCTATCAGGTCTGGAATGCATTAAGCAGAAGCCGGTATCCTGTCCCTCTGGCTCTTACATTCTTTCCGCCCCCTCTTCCACCATGTTCCCTGAGTCCTAGATGTAGATGTTGAATGGCAGCCATGTCATTTAAGGCCGGGCATCTCACAGTAACTTATTCTCTGCATTTGGCCAGTTGTGGAACTTTATAATAGTCTCCATCTGTTGCACAAAGAAGCTTCTTTGTTGAGTGGTGAGAGATGCACTCATCAGGCTAATTAGGAACTCTTCAATAGCTTCCCAGCCACGTCCTGGAGTGGGAAGCTGGCAACCAAGGAGTAGATTCTGACTATCTAGACAGGGTAAAGGTGACTCATGCATGTTTTTCTGAATCTTCATAACAATCCTCCATGATGGTGCAGTATCTAGGCTTTAAGGTCCAGAAATGTACAACAAATTGCCCAGGGTCACAAAACTAGTGGATGTGAAGGCATAGATGCTGATTCTGGTTCAAAAAACTGTAAAAGACCATTATCTTCATCCTTTGTTAGATTGCCACATTCTATGTGTGTATGTGTGCACAGACACATGTATGTGTGTGGATATACATTCATGTGTGTGCTGTAAAGTGTGTGTGGAGGTCAGAGGACAACCTCAGGTCTTGGGCCTCCCCTTTCCACTTATTTGAGACAAGGCCATTGTACATGCCAGGCACTCACCTGTGAATGTCCAAGGATTCTACAGTTTTGCCACTCACCTTGCTGTAGGAGTGCCAGGTTTACAGATGTCCACTACCGATTCTGGCTTTAAATGGATTCTGGGGATGCAAATTTTGGTCCTTATGTTTGCTTAGCAAGTCCTTGACCGATGGAGTCATCTCCTCAGCTCCACATTTTTAAAATAGTGATTCTGACATAACTTTTTTTTCTTTTGCAAAAACTTTATTGAGAATTTCATACATGCTTATATATAAGGTGTTTTGATCAAATTCATGCCCACTCCCTCCCCTCCAACACCTCCCATATCTCTCCATCACTTTTTTTCTTTTTCTTTTTTTTTCTTCTTCTTTCATTTATTTATTTTGATGGGGCTTTTGGGTCCTCTAACGTTCCCCCCTCTGAAGAGATAACCCTGAAATCTTTTAAGGATTAGATACAAGCTCCCAAATACTTTTGACTTTTTGGCCTTTGGAACAGAGTATGTTGCTAACAGTCCCAAGGACATTTTGACTTTTAGCCAAGAAACTGGCTACTTTTCTTTGGGGTCTTTTTACTCTAACTGCCTACTCAAGTCCTACCTCCATTCTTATCATGCCATCCTCTGATGGGGTTACCCAAATTGCCAATAGGGAATAGGGATCTAAACTGTTCTGGCTTCTTCCATGCTGAACAGGGACACAAGGTGAGGCAACTGGAATACCTCTTCAGTGGGTCTATCTAAAAGACTCCCAAATTGCCTAACTTTTATCTCGAAGGGGAGAAGAAAGTCCTTGAATCATGGATGGGAGATGTGAAGAAATAAAGGTAGGAGTAATTAGTATTACAAATTCTAGACAGGGAACTAGAAAAAAGTCAGAACAGGGCAATTTTCAAATGTTCATATGATAGTCCACTGGTATTTCTTGACAAGGGCTTGCAAAAGCATCCCTCTATTGGGTTCCTCTTCATTTTTCTTTTGTCTGCTGAGGTTAGACACGAGAGTGATGGATTCAGGATTTGCTTTCAGGTATTTTGATAGCTGTTGGAATGGTTAGAATTAGTGTCATTTCCCTCTCAAAGTCTTCTA
>NW_008352659.1:5385962-5404380 GCF_000622305.1 Nannospalax galili | reverse complement strand
AGTGGCTGGAGACTCCGGTGAGGGTCCAATGACCCTGCTTGGCCCTCCTTTAATGAATGAGCACAACTGTCAGCAAGCCCAATTGTGACGATGTTTAGCGATCAGGCTCAGCCGAAGTCATGATGATGGTAGTTATTTCATGCAGAAGGGACTGCTGTATAGTATCATCTTATTAAAAAGAGCTGGAATTTAAAAGGATTTGGTACCAGGAGCCACATATGAGGGAGAACATACGTCATTTGTTTTTCTGAGTCTGTGTTTTCACTTAGTATAACAGTTTCTAGATCCATCCGTTTACCTGCAAATTTTTAATAACTTAGGGAATGAGACCAGAGAGGATGTTTTAGAAGGTAGATTTGTGTCATGTATCAGTCAGGTAATTAACTGTTGTAACCACACTACTAGGATGTCACCCTGTAGAGATTTATTTTTATAGGCTGCTTGGCATAATGGCTGGAGGGCCTCTGCTCCATGCAGTGACCCAGGGACCCAGAATCTTCCTGCTTAATCTTCCCGCTACCCTTCCATTCCCCTTTCCCTGCCCCAGCGCCTCAGAATTTTTTGCTGAATGCTTCTCCCTTCTCAGACAAGCAAAGTTTTCTCTATTCAACACATGGTCACATCATCCTTACTGCTCTGCCTGGAGCCTGATTAAGGATGACTTGATCCCTTAACCTCACCGCCGTGCATGTCATATGCTTTCTGAGGGCAGGTGCTGTGTGGAGCTTCACCTCCATCCAGTCCTCATCCCTCTTGTGCTGCAGTGTTTAACCATCACTTTCATGACCTACATACATCTAGAGTTTGTGAATGTGGTCTTTACACTGAATGAGGGCTAGATAAACTGATATGCAATTTGGAATAAAAACAAGTGGATTCTTTTTTATTTCCACTGTTTAATATCCACGTGGGGATTTTTGCCTTCTTTCAGCTCAGCAGTTGTAAAATTCTGTTTTAATTCCTGCCATTATCAGAAACAACATCCTTTGGTTATTATCTGGGTAGAAGAGGCTACATCCTAGGACTCCATCAAATTAAGATTAAACAAATGGTCAGAATTGGACCCAGACCCATGGTTACTTTGCCATGATTTTCCTTCACTAAGAAGCCCACTTGGCAATTTAAGCTGGTGAATTTCACCTGTGGGTTTACAGATCCATATATCTACATCTATGTATTCTGGATAACTCGCTGGAAAACACTCACCTTTCTCTCTGAGTATTTGTATATATACTCATCTATAAAAATGAAATTACCTGCAAAATCACTGCAGATAGAGGTTCGCAAATTCCGTGCTTGGATCCAATCAACGCTGCTGCGATATAGTTAAACAGGAAATGGGGTTTCGTTATTAAGCGGCGGCAGATTGCTTGATATACGGAATATTTCTTTGAGTTCTATTATTTGTATTTTATTCTCAAATATTTTAAGAAGATAAGCTTCTAAATTCACTGTGGGGCTCCGTGTCATCAAATCTCATCACCAGTCAGCGAGATTCCTAATTAACTTATACTCTATAGACCCATTTCTTGGCTTCTGTTTCTCTTCATTCTCTCTAATGGTACTGTGAGTTACACTGGAAGGAACAATAAGATTTAAGAGAAGAATTAATTTAGAAAGTTAGGAATGGAAGAGATAAGGGAAAATGAGAAAAAGCGGCTCAGTATTTTGTCTTGTAAATGGCTTTCCTCTCCTAGGCTAAGAAACCCATTTATCCAAGGAGAAGGAGGGTGTTAATGAAATAGATCATGAACATGGCTATTACAGTAATGAATTTTAACACTCACTTTGTTATGTGATATTTTATTTATGAGCTCCTTGATCATTCAGATAAAGACAAGAAGTTTATGGCACTAGAATATGTCTTGTTTTCATAAACATATTCAGTAGTTTAATAAACATAATTTATTTTTTTCTCCTTAAAAATCAGCAAAATTTATGAGAGATTATCTTAGGGTTAATGAAGTCTAACATTAAGGAAATATTACCCTATAATATTAGAGCTCTCAGAGCCAGAGTTGTAATTGCTTAATGCTTTTTTCTACAGGCTATTTTTATAAAGTACATGCGTTGTGCCATTAATCCAGTTTTTACAAGTTATACTTAGACCAATTCATTGGGAATTATGTATCCATGTTTATATTTTTCAGTCAGTGCTTTCATTAAAAGATGTAGTAAAGAGTTGAAAATTTAATGTAGAAAAAGGGGGAAGGAGACAATTATATGTATTTGCTCCCAGAGAGTTGCTGTGCGTGTGTCCCCACCATGTGCTGTCTTTGAAACCAATTGCCCCTGGTGGCTGTCACCACTACAGGTGAGAAGGTAGTGATTTGTGGGTCCCAGGAGGACAGAAATGTAAATTCCTATTGAAAGCCATCAATAGTTAAAATTTGGAGCCCCATTAATATAGTCCGAGTCAGAATGCACTTAAGTAATGAAAAGGCCAGACAACGGGCCAGAGTTTCCCCTTCTTAAGTCAGGCCTGCCAATTAGCTGGGTAATGGATGTCTGGACCCCCAAGATGGGATCTGGAGTAGCTGGAAAGGGCAGCCGGGGAAGCCCACTATGGATTTTGGTCATGTGCATTTGACTGTGGCAGCTCATTCTTTTTTTTGAAATTGAATTTAATGTGTTGAAAAATACCCTCTTGATGAATTAATGAACTAAAAGAGGTATTGATATTCGAAGAGTGGTGGGAGCAAGGTCTTCCATCACCACCCCACTCTCCCTGCCCCTGCCCCATATTTTACAGTAGAAAGCACAGCAGGGGCAGAGTTTCAAGGCATCTCATCAGATTTTTCTTGCTCCTCTCTGCAGACAGGGCAGATAGAGAAAGATGAGGGTTCTGGAGCTCAGCTCCATCAGTGAGGTGGCTAATTCTTTATTGCCTTCATTCCAATCCTTCTGATGCTTGCCCTTGGATTCTTGGTGTTCTTTGACATGAAGACACATACACACACACACACACACACACACACACACACTTCCATATGTGTTAAGGATGGTGAAAATTTGAGGAATGAATAAGCCATGTGGCCTGAGCCATAACATAGACCTGAGATGTGGAAGGATTCCACAAGTCTGTCTTGCTCTGCCACCCTCCCTGAGGGGAATTTGATTCAATTCATGATACATTCATAAAAATTATTCATTCAGAATTCATTCAGAGATCCGTGTTTGTGAGACTCCAGGCTCCACAAAGGCATCAGGGTAAGGCTCTTGCCTGCGTGGAACTCAGGATCAGTTTAGACATGTTGAAATAGTTTTCAGAAGTGATGGAAAGGTCTTCCAAAAGTGAAATGTAGAATGAATTATGATTCAGAAACTTCATCTGGGTATGTAGCCAAAGCCTCCCCGACAAATATATATATATATATATATATATACACAAACCAACCAACAAATAAATGAATGAACAAATGAGTAAAGGAATTCTGACACATGCCACAACATGGGTGAACTTTGAGCACATCATGCTAAGTAAAAGACAAATAGTATTTAATTCACTTATACAAGATACCTAGAAGATGCAAATTTATAGGGATAGAAAACAGAATAGAGTTTACCAGGGACTGGGGACATGGGGATGGTGAGTTATTATTTAACAGGTGCAGAGATTTTATCTGGGATCTTATAAAAGTTCTGGGAATGGAGCTGGAGTGATGTCTCAGCTTTTGAGAGCACTGGCTGTTCTTAGAGAAGACCTGGGTTTGAGTCCCAGCACCCACATGGTGGTTAACAACTGTCCATAGCTCTAGTTACAGGGGAAACCTATGCCCTCTTCTGACCTCCATGGGCATTGCACGACATGGCTGCACTTATATGCATGTAGGCAATACACTCATACATGTAAAAGAAAAAAATAAAATACGTTAAAAAGTTCTGGGAATGGACAGGGTTATATTTGTACACTATGAGTGGACTTCATGCTACTAAACTATATGCTCAAAGTAGATAAAAAGGTAAATTTGATGATATGTGTGTCTGTCTGAAAAGGAGAACATAATTCAATTCATTGATGCATTTATTAAAAAATACCCATTCAGAAGTCACTGAGAAATCTTACTGTACTAGGTCACAGGATTCTGGAAGATATCAGGAGGGTAGGGCTGGAGGAGTAACTCAGTGGATAAGAGTACTTTCTATGTAAGCATGAGGACTTGTGTTTGAATCCCCAGCATCCATATAAAAAGTCAGGCATGGTCACTTGTGCTTATAACCCCAATGCTGTGGAGGGATCCTAGGATCACTTGGGATTGCTGGCTATCAGCCTAACTCCAAGGTTTAGTGAGGAGACCCTGCCTCAAGAGAATAAAGTAGAGATTTATAGAGCAGGACATCTGACATCCTCCTCTGGCCTCTACGCTAGCACCCCCCCCATGCACACATACAACACACACACACACACACGCATGCACACACACACACGCATGCACACACACACACGCACATACACAATTTAAGAAAAAAATTAAAAAGAAAAGTGGAGGGGTATTTCAGATGGTATGTTAAGAGAGCATAGTAACTCAGTGGATAAGAGTACTTTCTATGTAAGCATGAGGACTTGTGTTTGAATCCCCAGCATCCATATAAAAAGTCAGGCATGGTCACTTGTGCTTATAACCCCAATGCTGTGGAGGGATCCGAGGATCACTTGGGATTGCTGGCTATCAGCCTAACTCCAAGGTTTAGTGAGGAGACCCTGCCTCAAGAGAATAAAGTAGAGATTTATAGAGCAGGACATCTGACATCCTCCTCTGGCCTCTACGCTAGCACCCCCCCCATGCACACATACAACACACACACACACACACGCATGCACACACACACACGCACATACACAATTTAAGAAAAAAATTAAAAAGAAAAGTGGAGGGGTATTTCAGATGGTATGTTAAGAGAGCATAGTCTCAAAAACATAGATATGAATTCCTTGAGATTTTGGAATGACTTTATGACGATCTCAAAGTTTTGTCTTTCCCCAAAAGAGAGACACCAAAAGAGAATCTGGGATTGGTTCACCATAATGGGCCAGAAGCAGAGTTCTTTTCTGACATTGGGCTGAGTTTTAGAATTGTGTTCTATCTTTCCTTGAAATGAACTTGTGCATTACCCAGGCACATGTGCTGACATCAGAAACCAGGGCTGTGTTTGCCTTGTAACCTTCTGTGAGCTTTGAACAGAGCACTTGAGTTTAAATCGTGGCTTCATCATCTACCGCCTGTGTGTTTCATCTGTCTGAGTCACAGTTTTCTTGTCTGTAAAATGGGGTTCATGGGAGAATTCACCTTATAGCCTTGTCAGGATCTAAATGGTACAATTCAGATGAGGCTTTCAGGATCTCTGGCTTCATAGTGGGTCCTCTATAAATACTGTTGATTATTGTTCTGTTGACACTATGGTTCATCAGAAACTCAATGTGTCCTGTTTTCCCCCTTTTCATCCTCTCTGCCCTTGGGTTTGTGTTATAGTCAAGACCTAGGTTGTCCAAGATGAAGGAAGTAAGCTTTTCATATTACCAAGACAAAAGCTGTTTCCTGTGGACTTAGAAAGTTACTTGATTTCCTCCCTGCTATGGGTCCACACACACATCATGCCTTTCTCATTTCTGTTTTTAAATTTAGCTAGAATGTTTGGAGAGCAGGGTGTCTTGGGTAATTTAATTTCTGACTGATGTCTACAAGATACCACTTTAACTGAAAAGTTTTTCTAAAACCCACTAATGCTCTTTGTTTCCTTAAGATCAGAAGAGGTGGCTTCAGCAGTTAAGAGCACTTACTCTTCTTTCAGGGGATCCAAATTCAGTTCTCAGAACCCATGTCAGGTAGTTTATAACTGCCTCTAACTCTAGCTCCAGGGAATCTGATGCCCTTTTCTGGCCTCCATGAACACCCATACACGTATGGTATATACTTACATAGACACACATATACACTTGAAAAAAAAGTCTTTTGAATGAAAGAAGTATTGTGAAGCCTGGCGAGATGCTCAGTTGGTAAAGGAACTTGCCACCAAGCTAGACAGCCTGAGTTTAATTCCTAGGATCTACATGATTAAATGAGAGAACCAACTCCCATTAGTTATCCTTTGACCGCCACACATGTGCATGGCATACACACGCCCACACACATACATACACATATGCAAACAAAATTTTAAAAAAATATAGTAAATAGAGCCCGAGAGTTGGCTCAGTGATTAAGTGCACTGGTTGCTCTTGCAGAGGACCAGGGTTCGATTCCCAACACCACATGGCAGCTAACAACCATCCCTAACCCCAGCTGTATGGGAATCAGACATCCTCTTATAACCTCTATGGGCATTGCACAAAACAGATGCTCTTACATACATGCAAGCAATACACTCATACACATAAAATAAAAGTAATAAATGAAAGATTTTAAAGTATAGTAAACAATAAAATTTAATCTTTCCTTTACAGTGAAAGATTTTAGACCATTTCAGAGAATCTGATTCAGTTGGGCAGAAATACAAATGGAGAGGAAGATGTGAGGGGGAAAGAAAGCTGCACGTACACCAAGCCCAGGTCTACATTAAGAGTTTTTAAAGATGCCCTTGAAAAATAAACCCAGTCTTGCCTCAAAATTAGAGGAGGGCAAGAAATTATGATTGGTAGTTTGGGCTCTTTGAATTTTTTTTTCTGAGAATAAATTACAGAAAGCACTTTCTCACACAATCTTTCAAGGAGCCTTGTCACCTTGAAAAGAGTAACCACTGTGTTATCAGAATCTAGGAGGATATGGAGGAAAACAGTTTGCTCATGGGTAAACAAGAGACAGAGTCCAGCTCTGTTCCATCTTAGAAATGATTCTCTATCCAGTGAATTGTGTTCGTATCAATACGTGGGTTTTTATGTTTTGGGGTAGAAGAGAGGAAGGCTGGGAAATGCCAAGTTGAACTGGATAGAACTGGAGTTGGAGAGCCTGGTATCCAGCTTTATCTCCATCTGCCTTGTTCATTGAATGATCTTGGATAAGTCAGGGGCTCTTTCTAGCTAAATGAGGTTGGGGTGCAAATTGATGCTTCCCAAGCTGCCTTCAATTGGCACACTGAGATGAAGCCTTCCATTCTTTGAGATATGAAGTAAGCAGTCTTTGTTATCATACTTTTCCCTGATCACTAAGAGACTCCAGGAACTGCTTGTTACTGGGTATGCAGAGCCCTAGCTTGTGGGGCTGGGGGACACCTTGCACAAGAATCACTTCCTGCTTTCTGTTTCCTTCTTCCTCTCTCCCTCCTCCCTGTGTCTGCTCATTCCTTCCTGCTCCAGGCTCCTCCCCAACCCATCTAGGTTATTGATTGAAAGTCACCAAATAGTTTCTGTAACCATGTCATCAGTGGCTGTCAAGGTTTTTGCTATTCCAGCCACACAGTGGAAATGACTGGGAGGAAATGGCATTTTCTAGCTCAGGTGCAAAGCATTTTAAAACTGTTCCCGGGCTGGGGTGTTGCATTTCAACCCCTTCTGAAGGGTTTTATGCAAAAGCGGCTGATTTAGAGTGAATTATTTTACAGAGCCCTCTAGTTTAGAGCTTCTTAATTTTCCACATTTCTTTCCCTTGCTCTTGCACCCTCCTGCCGGCTGCATGTTAGAGACCGCACACAAAGGAATTGTGCAAAGTTGGGAAGCAACTGGCAGGTGGGTTTGCATTTTCCCAGGTTAATTCACTTGATGAAAAGCTGCTGTGGGTGATGTGTCATATATCAAAGGCAGGGCATCAGTAATCTTTGCTCAAGGGCATGGCTAACAGACAGATAGACGGGAGAATGAGATGGAAAAAAGCAACTCATCCTTTTCTGCTAACACCACGAAGGAGATAAAGGAAGATTTATGAGCCATCTCAGACCACATACCAGCAAGCAGCAAACCGTATTTTTCACGTTCCCAAAATTGGTGGTGGAAGGCAGTTTAGTTGTCACTGTGTCCATCTGGTCCTTTAGGGAACAATGGGGTTCTGGAAGGCTCATGTTGTAAAGTCAGCTCTCTCTCTCTCTCTCTCTCTCTCTCTCTCTCTGTGTGTGTGTGTGTGTATTCAGAGCATCTCTGCCCTCTTTAAGCACATGACCTGGAGCTTAATGATACAGTCTATGCAGAATAAAAATACTAGATTACCTAAAAGGGACAGGACTTTGGAGTCCAAGGTTCGATGGGAGTGACTTAGTAAAGACTTTTCCAGTTGTCACCCATCAACTGAAATTCAACTTCGCACAGGGCGGTACTCCTGACCTCCTGTCTTCAGGTATAAACAAGGAAGGGAGCCAGCGAAGACCAAGGGCTTTGTTAGTTGGTTTTCTTTTCTTTCCCTACCTCTGTGATGAGCCCACCCCTGCCGGATACAAACAAGGATCTGTAGTGAAGGAAGGTCCATTTGATCAGGCTGTTTTGTGTGACGAGGATCCGGCTCCTCGGATGGCTGGGAACCTCCTTATTCAGGCTGTTGTGCAGCTGGCTCTGGGAGCCTGTGCAATGATTGACAGAAGTATGAAGTGGTCTCTGAATGTTTCTCTCCCCGGTCTTGAAAAAGGCACCTGGATCACTCCTGTGTTAGTGACTATTCACGTGGCAATTTAAAAAGTATTGTAAATTCCAAAAAAAAAAAAAGAAAAGAAAAAACGGTTTTGAATTCTCTCCGCGGCCTCCACGGTGTGCTCCATTTTTTCTCCTTTTTTTTTTTTTTTCCTTTTGAGAAGCACCCAATTAACATTCTGTGCAGGGCATGATTGATTCTGCACAGTGGTAGCTGTATGAGCAAACCTCATTTAGACAGCTGAGTGAAATATACAGGGCAGAGGAATTTATGGGGCCCAGAGACGCTCATGTGCCGAATGAAAAGGAGTCACCGTCCCCTCTTTTCTTCCCCCCACCCCGCCCCATTCTTACTTCGCTTGCAGCCACCACGGTGCCCACTCTGAGAGGCAAGACTTCGGAGCCTGACATCCCCCAGCAGAGAAGACTGAACATCACTTAATCATACAGCCCTCCTATGGGAAGCCTGGCATGTGTAGTAAGATAGACGGGGAACTTTCAGATCCGTGAGGAAAGGGGTGGGTGGCAAATGGCTCTAGGGACTGTACCATGTCCTCAGAGGTGTCCCTGCAAAGGGGTGGCTTGTCTCAGTGTTCTAGGCTTCTGTCCTGACTTCAGCAGGCTAGACAGTCTGGAAGCGTGGGAGTTCAATGGAGAAGATAGGCTTTCTGCATGACTTTTGGTAAGTGAGTTTGTGGCAGGAATTGGTTCTGTCTTTGTATCTGACGGCTGGACGGCTGAGGTTCACCATAGACAGTTGCTCTCTTGAACTGACCTAACTCTCAGCAGGATGTGGCAAAGAGAGGATGCATTATTGTCTGACTAGTTTATTGTCCTCTCCCCAGGGTCTGGAGCAGAAAGCTTCGTGGATAGTCAACGATCAGAAAACAGCTGTTGACCTTGCAGAAGGCCGTTTGGTGGATAGAGCTGGTCATTGCTCTTGTGGGCAGTAAGATTGGCTGCCCGCTCAGTGGGGAAACAGGTCACTCCTTCCTCTGATCTCTCTTTGGGGTTTGCATACTTCTTTAATGCTTCGTTTGTAATGTTTCCCATCTACCTGCTCTGGCCCGCGGGCTCACCCTTCTGCCTCTTGCTGTGCTCAAATCAAGTTCATGTGCACTCAATGATTCAGTCTTAGTGCTGCTGGGAAGACAAATTTTGTTCATTCCTCTACTAGTGTGAACTAGGCCAAATGCTTCCTGTAATTTCTACTTGAAGGAGTACTTTGAACTTTTTAGCAAAGTTATTTAATTAGCCTTTTATTTATTTTATTTTTTGATACATTTGTCTTTTCTGTCTCTGGCACTTCAAAGATGTCAAGTCCTAATCCTTCGAACTTGTAAGTATCACATTCTGGAAGATTATCTTTGCCTGTGAACCTAAAAGTCTCAAGATGAGATCAGCCTGGATTTTTAAGATCGGTCCTAAATATAGTCATGTACATCCATCTGAGGGAAGCAGAGAAAGGGTAGGGCCCCACACAGAGGAGGAGGCACCGGGAAGGTGGAGCAGATGTCAAGATGCTGCTCTTGGAGGTTGGAGTGCTGGGGCCACAAGCTGAGGAGTCGACAGACACCAGGTGCTGGATGAGGCAGAGAACATAGTCTCCATTAAAGCCTTGGAGAGAACCCATCCTGGTGACACAGTTTTCAACCTCTGGCCTCCAGAGAGGTGGGAGAATAAATGATTGTTGGTTTCAGCTATCAGGTTCTTGCTAATTTGTTATGGCAGCAATAGAAATCTAATGTAGCACATGTTGTCTGCTATGGGAGTCCCAGAAGTTGGATTGCCATCAACATGGGGCAGCCCAAGTTCCCTTGTTGATGGATTTTATAGAAGGGACCACAACAGGACAGAAAAGGATGCATTTATTGTACCAGCACCCTAGGTCCCAGAAGAACCTTGTGTATTAGAGGGATCATGCTCACCCAGGTTGATGGGTTAGAGAATTGATTAGTAGGTTGTAACTTACTAAAGCAAAGACCCCCAGCTGGTAAATACCGAAGTTGGGATTTGAATGCAACAGCCCAGACTCTTGTCCAGGGTCTTATTTTTTCTGCCATGCTATTATTTTTCATTTTAGTTCATACCCCATGTTCAGTCTTCAGCTGGAGGCAGGCACGTGACTATTGCTCTTTGTTCCTTTTCTCCGAATGTGGTCCCTCAGTCCCAGCCCCTGTTAAATTAGCCTTGCTCAATCTACAGGAGACGACTGTATGTCATGTCACAATACTTGACTCTGATAGCTAGGTGGCTCTGGGCAGTTCTTTAATATAAAAAGCAGCTGTGGTAGAGTGAGTGTATGTGTGTGGAAGAGAGCAAGAGAATTGGAACAAACGTGGCACCATTACAAGTTGCCAAGTAAAAGTGGTTTAGTTTTTGTGTATGTATACGCGTGCATGTGGTATATGTGTATGGCTATGCGCGCACGTGTGTGTGTGTGTGTGTGTGTGTGTGTGTGTGAATGAATGTGTGTGCGTGTGAATGTGGAAGCTAGAGGTCAGTGTCAAGTGTGTTCCTCATTTGCTCTCCACATTATTTTTTCTATTTTTTTGATTTCTTTATTTTTACTTTATGTGTATGAGTGTTATGTATGTATGTAAGTACACCTGTATTGTGCAGTGCCCTTGGAGGACAGAAGAGGGTGTTGGATCCCCTGGAACTGGAGTTACAGACAGTTGTTAACCACCATGTGTCTTCTGGGATTCAAACCTGGGTCTTTTGCAAGAACAGCCTCTGCTCTTAACCCCTGAGCCATCTCTCCAGCCCCACCACCTTATTTTTTTTTAATTACGTTGATTTATTTGAGTGCATGTATGTATGTGAGTGCATGTATATATGTGTGTGTATGGAGGTCAGAGGACAACTTGCAGGAGCCGGTTCTCTCCCTCTACAATGTTGGTCCCTGAGAATGAGCTTAGGTCATCAGGCTTGGTGGCAGATGCCCTTGCTTCCCTTACTTGCTGAGCCATCTCACTGGTCCTCTACCTTAGTGTTGTAGACTGGTTGGCCAGCAAGCCCTAGGGTCTTTCCTGTCTCTGCTTCCATAGAAATGGGATTATGTGTGCACTGCTGTGCCTGGTACCTTATGTCCCCATCCCCTAGGCCTTCTAGACATCCCTATTTTTAGACATGCCTTTCTTATATCACCCAGCACCTATAATTCAGAAATGACTGATTGCTGCTGGAAGAATGCTTGCTCCAAGGAGAAGCCAGAAATAATAGGAGCCGGAACCCATGAGCCAAGGGCTCGGTGAGCCCATCCTTTGAAATTTGTGGGATTTGAGCGGGGTGTTGGGATTTTAGGATTTGCATTCAAAGGCTTGTTTCAGCCTTTACCCTGGGAGATGAGGACAGCTTAACTCTAACCACACAGTCACCATCTTCACATGTGGCCACCTTAGCCGCTTCCACAAGTGATAAACTTATATAAAAGGAGCTGAGTAAGATTCATTGCCTGGATTATTATTTACAAGAAAACCCTTCCAGATCTGAGAATCATTAAGAGGTGAGAAAAATCCCTTAATTACGACATATTCTGCACTGCATGAAAGGACTGTGTGCTGGGGAAAATTGGCCAAGTTCTGATAATCAGATTTAACAGCTGGAGGACTCCCATTCAGGATGCTTTTTTAGTAATAAAGCTAATATTTTTTTTCACAAAACGCTATGATCACCATGATTCTGTTTTGTTAAGATGCCTGTTCTCTATACTTGAATGCAAACACATATGTGTATTTTGGACCTGTAGCTGTATTATAAGGATGGCCAAAGGGGAGTAGAGTTATCTTTATGTATTTTTAAATTGTGTGTGTGTATACGCGTGCACGCACGCCCGCGCGCGCGCACACACACGTTCATGCAAGGGTGTGCTCAGAAGCCACAGGAAGATGTCAGGTGTTTTGCTCTGTTGAGGTTGACACAAGGTCTCTCACTGAACCTGGGGCCCAGCTGACGACCAGTAAGACCCCGAAATCCTCCAGTATCCACTCTACCCATGAGGGCTTACAGGCATGGGTGGCTATGCCCAGATTTTAATGTTCTCATGAGGACTCAGGTCCTCAAGTTTACACAGTAAACACCCAGTGAACCATCTCCACAGACCTTAACAATTTTTTGTTTGATTTTTGTTTTAGTTTTTATTCTTCAGAATTTTATGCATGCATACAATGAAACACAATCATATGTACCTCCATTTCTCTTCTTCCTGCCCACATCCCCAATTGGCAATCAGACACCTATATTGTGTACGCACGCACGCACACACACACACACACACGCGCACACACACAGACACACGCAAATAGTCTTTAAAAAATTTTTTTGTTACTTTATGTTATTTTATATGTATGAGAACATTGCCTGCATGTACGTAAGTGTGCTTATGTCATGCATTGCCCAAGCAGGTCAGGAGAGAGCATTAGATCCTCTGGAACTGGAGTTATGGATAGTTGTTAGCTGCCATGCGAGTGCTGGGAATCGAACTCAGGTCCTCTGCAAGAGGAGCCAGTGTTCTTAACCGCTGAACCCTCTCTCCAGCCCAAAAATAAAAAAAAAAAAATCTTTAAGCAAAATTTTTATTTATTTTTTTCTTTTCTCCTTTAAAAAAAATGTAAACATTTCAGTTGAAAAGATCTAGAGGTGGCGAAGGTTGTGCAGCTGTGCAGAGGCACGGTCAGGTTTGTTACGTGCGTTGCTACCATTTTAAAAAGTGGTGTAGTCACATGGTCAGCAGTGCAAATAGTCCGCATGCTGTCAACAAAACTCCATAGCTTTTCCCTCCCTAGAGCCCTCCAGTTGCTAACAGATTCTCGGGTAGCTTTCCAGAGACCTTTTGAGCATACTGAAGTAGAGAACAATATTTTAAAAGAATTGCCCAATGGCCAGTAGAACCCTCTTGGCCTGGTTGGGTCCAGGTGGGAGGTGACAGGAGAGTTTAGAGGAAGGAGACTGACTGGTAGGTAACTTGAGGCTGGTGGAGACCAAGTTTTTCAGACAGAACATTTGCTTCAACTCTTCTTTTTGTGGGTTTCATGCCACACCACTTCATCAAGGACTAGGGAGCTGGATTGGAAAGTTGTGGGAAGCCAAGGGGAGAATGTGAGTTCCACAGAGTTGTAGTCCAGAGGGACGTAGCTGTGAGTAATGGGGTGAAGTTAGGCAGAGAAGAATTTAGACTGGGAAAATCAGGACAAATTTCACAATGGGGAGACTGTGTAGACTTGTCTGTGGGGAGGTAATAGACGCCTTGCCACTGGAGGGACTGGAAATAAGACTTGACACAAAGCACGAGAAAATGGATGAGAGAGAACCCTCCCTGGGGGCTGGCGCCGTGACCTTAATCAGGCTCTTCCCTGCCTGGCTTCAGATTCACTGATTCCCTCTCAAATGATCCAAGGGAGAGAAACAATTGCTTGGAAAATGGCCGCGGGGGATAATGGGTATTGACAGCAGGTATTGGCTGACTCGCTTGCAGGGATTAGTGCCCTCCTGCCTTATGTCTTATGGCTGTCTGTCCATCCATCAATCTGGCCCTCCCTCCCTTGGTCCATCAATTTAACCAGTTAACAACTAGTTTTTCAACACTTTTAGAGTCCATATAAAGTACTAGGTTGCTAGGAAAGGTCATTTCCAAAGGGGATATTTGTACTGAGACTTGTGAATCAAAATGGAAGAACATTCTGGACAGAGAGGGCCACTTGTGAGTACTGTACCAAGATTTTGGCATATGCAAAGCTTGTTAAATCTGAAGATCAGAGGATCTGGGTGTGGCTGGCTGAAGGTGGGTGGAGAGGCTGAGGAGGATGTTCTGTGAGGTTGAATAGGTTTATGGGCCTAGGTTGGAGTTCACTAGCTTCTGGGTAGGGATTAGGGGTTTGCTCTAAGAGTGATAGGATTTGGGCATAGAATTTGGAAGGTCTTTTATTTGTGCTTTTGAGTGCATTTATGCCTCTGGTCCCCACCTTCTAAGAGTTGGTTATGGTTGTCAGACAGAGGTAGGCATTATGACACAGAAGCTGCAGGGCTTATTTCACCAGCTGAAGTGAGACAAGATGAGGTTGAGCTGGGAAAGGGAGTCTGTCTGTCTCGTGGCTCTACCTTTGCCTCAGAAGGCCAGGGTATCTGGGGGGGACTGCAGGGTAGAGTAGTAATTAGTACCACCCAGAACAGGGTTACATAAGGCAATCAACTCTAATAAAAGCAGCATGGAATAACGATTATAGGGAAGCAAAGAATTTGTGATTTAATCTTGAAATGTAAAATTTAGTATTTATACATTTGTTATGTATATATAAATATATGCCTGTGTGTGTGTATATATATATATATATGCCTGTGTATGTATATATGTATATATGTGTGTGTATGTGTGTGTAAAACATTTCAAATATAATTGGAACTATGGTCTAATTCTTAGAATAAAAAGTTGAAGTATTAACTTAATTTTTCCTGTATTTTCTCCTCACAGAATTACATTCTGGCAGCATATATCTTTTATTCCATACTTGCCTTTATGACTTCTACAGTCCTGAAAGTTATTTATTTTTGCAAAATTAAGACTTTATCCATTTTATAAGATCCCATCTCAATCCTTCAGTATTTCAGTGTCTCATAAAATTCTCTCATCCTCCAGCCAATTGGGGTGGCTCATGCCTGTGATTTTAGTACTTGGGAGGCTGAAGCAAGAGGATTGTGAATTTGGGGCCAGCCTGAACTACATGAGCTTCATTTTCCAGAAGAAATAATGAATAGCAGTTTAATGAGTAACTTTTGACATTTTCAATACTTTTTTAAATTAAATTTTTTTGATTTTCATTTTGTTCATTTTCATACAATAAAACCTGGTCTGGAAGGATATGTCCACTGGTGCAATAGTGGCACAAATATTGGAGAAACCAACCACTCTTTTATTGGATATAAGGTTTGCTTCCTAGGATGGAGCCCATTCCTGCTGCTGATATCAGACTTAGGAACTTGAGGCTAGACAGGTCATTGGGAAGAACCTAATACCACTTTTCTAAGCAATAGTTATTGTGTTAAGCTGACTCTTAATGATTTATTATTATAATATAGATTAATGCATCTCCCAACTCTCACGAGAGAAGTTTTCATATGCAATTGGGCCAATGTGCAGAGAACAGGAGGCTGCAGACTGCTCATCCCTGAATAGGAACACCACTTTCAAACTTCTGCTTCCCAAGGCTCAGGGATCATTGAGGAAGAGGGACCAGAAAGATTAAGGCAGAGGTGGTGGAGGACCACAAGGAAACAGTTTTCCAGGCAGTTACTCATATGAACTCACAGCAATAGTGACAGCATGCATAAGTCCTGTGCAAGTTCAAGTCAGAAATAATCCCAGCATAGACATGAGGAAGTGGGTAAGAAGTTCCAACAACACCTGAGGACATTGTGGCAACACATGGCTGCCAGGAGGCACAAGGACAGTCTCTGTGCTGACTTCTTGGTTTTCACTTTTTCGTCTAGCATCTAGGAGTAAGATCAGAGTGTTATTACCTGAGCCTTTCTCCATCACTCCGTCACCTTTTGCCAAAAGTTCAGTTTTATTTTGCAGTTGTTCTGCTGGGAGCTTGTGAAACATTTGATCGCCAGTTGGGTTTAAACTGTCCATACATCTGTCAAGAGTGGCTGCTTCTTGGAAGGGATATTTGGTAGGAGACCAGTTTGCACTTAAAACTGTGCATCTGTTCAAGTTAAGATGGCTGTAGCTTCACTAGGCAAACCCCAAACTGAAAATTCTTGCAGGGCAAATATTTGGATACATATTCTTCTCTATTAAAATGTAAATACTTTGAATGTGTCTACCTTTGGAAGACCACAAAAGGTTTTAAATAAAAAACAAAACACACACACACACACGGATGGCTCAGTGGTTCAGAGCACTGACTGCTCTTGCAGAGGACCTGGGTTCGATTTCTAGCACCCACATGGCAGCTATGAACCATCCTTAACTCCAGTTCCAGGGGAATCTGAAGCCCTCTTCTGACCACCGTGGCATTGCATGACACGGGTGCACTCATTTACATGCAGGCAATACACTCATACACATAAAATAAAAATAATAAATAAAATATAAAACAACAAAAAATCCTTACAAGGATTGAGGTGTGAGGGTTTCAATTTGTAGTGTGGATGGTACATTTCACAGACATTGTGCCCCTTCCTGCTACACACCTCTCTTGATGATTTCTGCTTTTATTTTTGTTGTTGTTACAGGTAGGGAAATTAATCAGGGTTGCATGGATTGGGCTATTTTGTTGTAGGAAGCCTTTGGGATTTCTGGTTAGTAGATAGGTATGGGTGAAGTTAATGGAAAGAAAATGAGAAATTTTCATTTTGTTAAAATAAATTTGTTCCAAAGATACTGTGAATGTTTAGATTCATTTCATTGCAATGAAATGTTAGCATTTTCTTGGCTAGGGAGGCGGTTCTTCATGCGCTGGAGGGTTTGCTGCAGATCCCTGGCCTGTTTTCTAGGTGCCAAAATAACGTATGCATTGTAACAGCCAAATCACCATAGGTCAAGCAGTGATCTCAGTGTATCTCAGAGTATTACATAGGACTGTCCTCTGACCGGCGAGCTATGGACAGTCACCTTCTCCCCAAGCTCAGTTGTACCCACTTGCTTAGGATCATCACAAACTTATTGACTGTTGACTCTGCAAAAAAGGAGGATCAGGGAGACTCAGCCACGCTTTCCAACCAGCCAGTCCTAGTTGCATGAAGGGGAGGGACTAAGGGTATATAAGTTCAGGAAGCCATCAGGACTATCCCTCGCCAAAAACGGAAGTCACAATTCATTCCTGAATGGAGGCTTTCCAGTGAGGCCTTGGGGTGGGGGGTGGCACCTCTACTCCTGTAAGCAAACCCTCACCCACTGCTCTTTAAGTAAGCCCAATAAACTCACTGGTTTCCCAGACTGCAGTTTGGTGAAATTGTTCCTTGGTTTGTCATAAGGACCAATGGAGAAGGTGGCCGGATGCTGTTGGTGCTTCCCAGAAGGAATTTTAGCACATATAACTACTGCAGTGGGGAGGCTGTGGTATACCAGGCTGGGAAGGGCTCAGCCATATCTGGTGCTAATGGTACTGATGGATTCTGAAATGAGCAGAACCCTGGAGGAGGGAATTTTCTGGCTCATAATGAAGCCAGTGGGTGTCCATTTTGGGTCTAGTTGGAGCAAGTAGTGGGAATGGGGGAAACTGGAAGTTTCAGAATTCTGAGTCCTTTGGGACTCCAGTGAATCTGACTGTGAAAACGATGGGAAAGAAGGCCAAGGTGTTCTCTGTCATTGGATTGAAGGTAACTGAAGTCCATTTCAACTTACCCTTCCCCAGACAAGTTATGTTTGCTTCAGCCTTTAATCCATTGTTTAAACTACCTTCTCAACAGCAAATACTCTCTGGCCTTCTTCATACCTTTCTAAATAAGACTCAGCCTTTGGGTCCAACTGAAATTCTACCTTTTCAAGGGACCTCCTCAGCTATATGCCTGGCCTGGCCAACATGGAGTTCACCCCACGCTAACCCTCAGTCTTTCCTACCACAGTTGTATCGTGGGCATTTAATTTTCAATTTGGGCATTTAATCAAAGCTTACTTTTTAAAATTTTTATTTATTTTTATTTTTTTAGAAGAAGCATTTCATTGCAGCTTTAACATACTCAATAACAGTTTCTAGAGCAAAGATACATCTCTTTTAAAAGTGGCTATAAAATTTTTAGGTTTGCTCTTGAATTAATACAGTTATACAATATTGAACTCAGTATAAGCCCTGAAAGACATAAAATTGAATGAGTTTTTAACCTCTAAAAAAGATCTCCATTTCATTTTAGAATATATTTTTCCTTGCA
>NW_008352659.1:5329074-5385916 GCF_000622305.1 Nannospalax galili | reverse complement strand
TATGTCTATAAAGTCATCAGGTAGATTTCAATGGTAATGTTTATCACCTCTACTAATTAACATGATGTAAATTTTTATGCTTCCTCCTCAAATATAATTCATTTTAAAAAATTTGTTGATTTTTGTATGTTTGTGTGTGTATCACACAGAACATTCCAAACCATCTTATTCAACTGTATACCCACTTCCCAGATGGCACCCTTCCATAGCTTCCCTCCCCCAACTAGAGCTTACTTTTACTTTTTAATTAAATTAATATCAAAGATTATTTTAAAGTCATGGCTGCCTCCTGTCTAAGGTCTTTTGAGGCTTAGGCCTGTCTCTCTCATTTCCTTTCCTGTAGAGTGGTACAGCACATGCTTAGCAAATTCTGAGTGAATTGAAGGTCACGTGCTTGCTTATTCCCTCAGCCCTGTTTCACCTTCCAGATCTCCACACATTCCAGCCCTGTCTCTTTAAATAGTTAAGGAGACAGCCCGTTGTTTGACAGTTCTTCAAACATAAAAAATAATTTAGTTCACACTTAATTTTTATCAGAAGGCAAGTTTAATATTTTTAAGGATTACAATTTTATTTTTAAGTCCTTACATCCTGTTTCTCTTAATGTCATTTTGGCTTCAAAGTGTATAATTTTGAAATTATGAGTACTGTTGGACTTGTAACTATTTCTTCTTTTGTGTATATAATGTTTCAAAAGCTGTTGATGGCGAAATGTCATTTTTATACTTTTTGGATTCATAACAGTTCAAATTCATTCAAAAACAATTAATAATATTATGTATCTTAGGAATAGCTGTCATGTATCTGGTGGATATGACATATTGTTAGATATTTTAAGTTAAAAGTTCTGTATGCAGGCCAAGTTTAACAAGATGAGGAGCAGACTGTTTTATCGACATGCAGAAGGATAGAGCGAATTTATGAGAAAGCACTGTACCATCGTGTAACCATGCTTGGAAAACACTGTGGCTTCTCGAAAAATAAACCAGCAATCAGTAGCCTATCTCAAACACTTTTTTTGTTTTTGCTTTATTTATGTCTGGCTTGCTTCTGCAAACAGCAAGACGACCTGACAGTGTAAAGGAGAAGATATTACCACTAACTATAAACCACCCGAGGCAGAGTTCCCAGATTCTTGAAAGATGCTTTTCCAGCTCAGACGTATTGGCTCTTTGATTTTTAGAACTGAAGCAGGGAAGGAAACATTCCATAAAGGGTCATTGTTTGCAAGATGGAGCGCTCCATGCTGGAAGGAAGCTTGGCTCCCAAGAATGATGTCAGCCGCAGGAGGGCTGCGGGAGGATCCCTGGCTCCTGGAGTCCACTGGGCTGTGCTAGGCAGCTGGAACTGTTGATCAACTTTCTCTCCACAGAACAAGACTTTTTTGAACTTCTTTGGAAATTTCCTAGAGTCCCCTTGAGGTGGGGGAACTAGTAAGGGAATTTTGTTGGATCCAGTAAAACATTCCTCATATTATTTGTGTGTGTGTGTGTGTGTGCGTGTGTGTGTGTGTGTATGTGTGTGTGTATGTTCCTGTGTGTGCAGCTCTTGTGTGTGTGCAGGTCATGAACATGCCTGTGCACATGCAGGCCAAAGGACAACTTTGAGTGCTGTTCCTCAGGTACCGTCATTTTTTTTTTTTTCTTTTTAAGACAGGGTCTCTTATTGACCTGGAGCTTTCCAAAGAAGCTAGGATAGCTGGCCAGTGAGTCCCAGGGGCTCCTCCTGTCTCTACCTCCCCAGCACTGGGATTATAAACATGTATGACCACGGTTGCATTTTTGCATGGATTCTGGGGATCAAACTCAGGTTCTCATGCTTGTGAGGCAAATGCCTTACTGACTGAACTGTCTTGCTAGCCCCTCTTCATATTATTTTTAGAGAAGGGAGACAGATTCAGGCTTTGCAATTCTTTTGGTCTGCCTCAAATAAGTGCTGGTGATTTTCCTCATTAATTGCTAATATTTTTAGTCTACGAAAAAATGGATGACAATTCCTCACACTTTATTCATCACATCCTCGGGTATTGGAAGTCACCTGGTGGTAGATGTGATGAGTCACAATGTCCCAAGTTGGACCTTAACTGCAACCCTGGTTCTATGGACACTGCCCCCCACACACACACCATGGCTGAGCCATACGCACAAGGAAACAGATAAGCAGCCCTAGTGAATCCCACCAGAATCCCACCAGAGAGACCCTGCTTGAGCTGCCCCATGGGGCTCTTCTGGTGATTCCACCTCACATCTATGATATCACCCATGCTAGAAAATTGCTTGCTGCCTTTGAATGGACTTACTTCCCAGAAACTTGGAACATACTTGTGGATCTGTAAAGATAAATACAGTCCTCTGTGATGTTAGAAGAATATTGTAAGGCAGCAGACAGGTGTGGTCAGCACATTCCTACAGCTCACATCTGACCTGCTGGGTGCTCGATGCTACATCAGACATGTGTACCCTTCTGAGAGGCAAGCAGAATGGTTCTCATCTGCTTCCATGTAGGTCTCTTGCCCTTTGCAATTGATGTAGTCAGTCCCACCCCAAACCCAAGGAGACGCAGGGAAGCAGCTCCTCAGAGCCAACTTGGCTATTAATGGCCTGATCTATCCAGGGCTATGTAGATATTGCACAGTGAGAAAACACTGTGGACCAGGATGGAATAGGGGCTCGGCTGCTGTTTTCCTCTCTTTCTCATCCTTCACCATAGAATTGGTCATGGAAGAACTCACAGAGATCTTTCAGTCTGGTGTATCCCAAAGTTCTAGAAATATTTTGAGGTTATATAGTGGGGCAGTAAGGACCCAGATCCACCCTCAAAATTTCTTTCCTTTCCTTCCTTTCCTTTCTTCTTCCTCCCTCCCCTCCCTCTCCTCCCTCTGCCCCTCCCTCCCTCTGTCCCTCCATCCCTCCCTCCGTCCCTCCCTCCCTCCCTCCCTCCCTTCCTTCTTCTTTCTTTTGGGTCAGGACTTCACTCTGTAGCCCATGTTGACTTTCAGCTCACAGTCCTCCCGCCTCAGCCTCCCAGAGTGCTGGGATTACACACATGGGCCACACTGCCAAGCTTATGTCTTGTTCTATTAGACTTGATCTGGTAAAAAAAAAATTCAACACCTTAAAATGTAACCTTTGCATTTTACAAAGGGGGAAACTGAGGTCCATGCACCAGAAGGGACTTAAGGTGGAAATTTAGAAATTGTTTTTATTTTTATCTTTGGTTGAACTCATGATAATATTTTTCAATGACTTTAAATTTTTCATTTTTTTATTTAGTGTGTATTTGTATGTATGGGTGTGTTTGTGTGTGCCATGATGTGTGAGGTCGGAGGACAACTTGTAGGAGTTGGTTTTCTCTTTCTACCTTATAGGTTCTAGTGTTGACTGAGGAGTTCTGAGGATTCCAGTCCTCAGGCTTGAGGTAGCAAATGGCTTTACCCACTGAGCCATCTTGCTGATCCATTCAACAGTATTTTTGAATTCATATTATTATTAGAGATGGCTTCCCCTAAGCACATCAATTGGGCACTCTGAGCAAGGGAGTTGCCAGCTGCACATTACACCCCGTGTCAGGGAGAAATGAAGTTCCTATCTCCTGTTTGCATATCTTTTATGGAAACAGTTTAAACAGCACCTGTTTAAACCTCACCGTAGAAATGCCTGGAAGGTAAACAGTTGGTTCTGGAGCAGCTAAAACGTGGCATTGTTTAACGTGGCAGCCATTGATGGTTGTCTTTAATTACGGCTGCGCTGTCAACCCCTGAAGTCCCCGCTCTTTGTTGTAGATCTGATATGACGTTTGAGGTTTTCAAAGCTGCAGAGATGAAAGAATCCACAGTCAAATATTGCTCATTCCGATATGCCTAAGGAGGGAGGAGGGCCATTGCCCAGGAGGCCTGCAGAAACTGGGAGAGAACACTGGTGCCCCCTGCTTTTGATGACAGCCCTGAGTGGGGCATCCTGGTTTACGCTGTTCATGGTAGAGCAGGGCCAAAGCTGGAGGAGACTAAAATGATTTATTCAGTAATGGCGAACAAGAGCAAGGGGTGGGCAGCCGAGCTTTGCCGGACTGGTGGGAGGCTGGCTGTCACTGCCACTAGCAGCTTGTGCATTAGAACTTTAAAGCTCTCGCTGACCCAGCAGGGCTTTCCGGAGCTATCTCCTAGCCTCTTCTTTTTTCTTTGTCTTCCGTTAGCCAGAGCTGTGAGTTTTTATATAGTGCTACTAGTCAGTGTGTTAATATGGGTGAAACATCTCAGACCAAAGGTATCGGTTTAGGGCTTTGTTATCGGGAGGGCGTGTTACCCTCGCCTCTGTTCTTCTACAGGCTTTTCCCATCCCATTTGCCTCTGCAGGTCAGTCCCTGCTCCTACAAGCTTCCTCCTTTGTAGAAGAGATATTCAAGGTTCCTCCTGGCTATTATCCTCACTAAAGGTTCACTTTTCCACCCCCTCCCTCCGTTTCTTCTTTCCACTGAGAAGCAGTGAGGTCCAGCAGCTCTAGGGATTTGCTCTGGAGCCAGGCAGGCAGGATTTGAATTGTGGTCTTGTTTTCACTTGATCTGTAACTTTGAGCAGGTTAACTGCTCTGAATTGCATTTTCCTCTTTGGGAGATGATTGTAACAAGTTGTACCTGTGCTGCAGAGTTGTGAAGTCTAAATGAGTTACTATAGGCCAAACCCTTAGAATAGACACTAGCCCAAGGCAGGTTGCAAGTGCATAGTTACATAAAACACACATTATCTAATGTGTGCTGTATGAGATATACCATTTAAATAGTCACATAGCTGTAAGAACTTATTTATTTTTTTAAAATTTTTTGTTATTTTTATTTTATGTGTACGAGTATATTGCCTGCATGTATGTGAGTATACTCATGTTGTGCAATGCTGTAGAGGTCAGAAGAGGGCTTTGGATTCCCCTGGAACTGGAGTTAAGGACGGTTCAGTTCGTAGCTGCCATGTGGGTGCTGGGAATCAAACCTGGGTCCTCTGCAAGAGCAGTCAGTGCTCTTAACCGCTGAGCCACCTCTCCAGCCCAGAACTTTTTTATTTTAATCCAGCTGTTAGGGAGGATAATAAACAGTTTATTAGTTGATTTAATACTGGAATAGAGACGAAATCCCTGGAATAGAGACATCAGACGGGCAGTCTGTTAATTATGCTGTGGCTATTTCTAAGGGATAATTTGTAATATCTAAAAGGATGAACTAAAAAAAAAAGCCAGAGGGTCTAAAGAGATAACTCAATCAGTAAAGTGTTCACCTGACAAGCATGAAGACCAGTGTTCGGTCCCCAGAATACAGTAAAAGGCCAGGCATAATGGTATACATGTCTCATCCCACTGCATGGGCAATACAGGCAGGCAGATCCCTGGGGTTCCCGGGTCAGGCAGTCTAGCCTGCTTGGTGAGATCCATGTACCAATGAGAGACCCTGTCTCAAACAACATGGCCAACACCTGGAGATTGACACTTAAGGCTGTCATCTGGCCTCTACATACATATGCACATGTACATACAGGAACACAGGAACATGTACACATATGCATGCACTTGTGCATGCATGCTTACACATACCCATTTTTTTTTAAGTCAGCGAATGCTGTCTGCCCCAGAGATACCTGAGATCAGTGCTGAAGAGCTTGGCTACACACTAGTTCATCTCTCCCCTCACCCCAGGAGGGAAGAAGACCCGAATATGAGTGATTGACTTTTCTAGTGGAATGCAGACTGGACCTGTTTTTCTCAGAGCTGCTGTGAAGAATAAAAACTGAACCAAGCGTGTATTCAGCATCATTTAATTCTCCCATCTGCTGTGGTAAGGTGGGCATTCCCTTTAAGGTGAACTAAGTAGAACTTGGTGATAACGCATAACATTCCAAGGTGCCTTGGAGTTTGTAGAGCTCAGACATGTTAACCTAAGCCAGCATGACTCTAAAACCTCATGTTCTTTCCATTTCTGTGAGAAAAGAGCCCTCACTGCTGTTTTCCTTGGTTCATTTTTGGATGAATTTAGCTGGAAAACATTCACATTCGACCCCTTTCCTCCTTTCTCTCACCCCAATAAAAACAAAAGCTACCACATCTCCTCAGGGACCAGTAGAGAAAAACAGTGATGTTATCAGCAAAAGTCTTATTATACTACTCAGGAAAGCAAAGAACCTCCCAAATACTGGTAACTTAGCCAAGCAAAGCTCTGGAAGAAATTCCTAGCATGGTCAGCAGAGCAACCTAAAAGGGTTTTTGTGCAAAAATCTAAAGGCAAATAAAAACACCACATGCTAGACCTAGGTCTCACAGACAGCCTGAGCTGCAGGGCGCAGGTACGGCACTGGAGTGGTAGTCAAGGAAGGCTCTGCTGTGCTGTTTTAGTAGATTAACCCTGAAATCTCAGTGGCTGAATGCCATGAGTCACCTCTATTTCTTGCTCAACTCTAATGCCCAGTGTGGGCCAATGTTGGAGGAACTGGATCTTGCATGATCACTCAAGGTTCTGGCTAGATAAAGCCTCTGGCATCCTGTTCCCTCTGGTCACGAAACTTCCATGTTATATCAGAGGTGTAACAGGTTGAATGATGAACCCCCTCCCCCCACTCTTATCTATCTGGAGTCTCAGACTGCTATCTTATTCAGAAATAGGGTAACATTGCTTAAGGATCTTGAGATGAGATTATACTCGATTCAGAGTGGGCCTTAAGTCCAGTGGCTAGTGTCTTCATTGGAGAAACAGACATGTAGGTCATGTGAAGGCAGAGACAGAGAGTGCAGTTATACAGCTACAAGCCAAGGAATGCTCAGAGCCACTAAGAGCTGGAAGAGGGATCCTCCTCTAGAGCTTCAGAGGAACCTACTCATACGTTGACTTTAGACTTCTGATACCCATAAAAGGGAGAGAATTCATTACTCTTGTTTTAAGCCACTCAATTTAAAGATCTGCAGAATGATGTTTCAAGGGCCAGACCTGGGAGAATCTTAAAAGTATTGAATCTCTGCATTGACCAGAACCCAACTATGGACCATGAAACAGAATTTGGTGAACACATGTTACCATCAAGCCATTTCTGTATTGCAGGTATAGTACAGGGAACAAAAAATAGCGGGTTGGAATAGAAACCTCCCCTCTTTAGAGATATTTTCAGTAGCTACTAGGCAAAGCTTAGCATCACAGCAGGTCAAGGCAGGACTATGGGAGTCTAGAGTCAGTGAGGGTATGGTGTAAAGCCAGAGGATATAGCTTTGAGCATGTAAGTGGGCTATCCAAATTCTACACCAGAGTCCACGGAAATGCAATGGTTAGGGTCAAACAGAAGGGCAGGACGCTTCACTGACCTATTAGGTCACAGAGGAAGCCACAGCTTGTAGAACCAGTGGGCTCTCATGGCCCTGTCACATAGCTGCTCAGTTATTGCTTAGAGTGAGTCAGCACACCTCCTGCAGGGCATGATGGGACAGAGTCATTTTCTCTGTTTCTCTACTTCCTACAAAGAATAGGTGCTTAGCAGGTATCCAACTTTTCAAGGGAGTGAGTGATATTTCTAAACCATGGACTGTATGACAGCAACTTCAAGTTCACATTCCCCATTGGCTGAAGGAATCGCCTGAGATCCAGGCTCTGACTTGGACCTGCCCTCGTCCTGACTAGAGTATGGTGACCTTTCAGAGCTCCCTGCCTTCCACCGCATAGTCTTTCCCCAAATCGCTCCTCACTTCCTTTTCTTCTTGGTGAGGACTTGCTGTGGTGCTAGTGTAGGATCTTCTCTGACTCCCTTAGGTGTCACCTCCTTCGTTGGCATCTTCATCGTCATTGTCCTTAGATGGCCTAGTAATATTGAAATCTGGTTTTGGTCTCTTTGTTCTCCTTGCACACCCGGCATTTCCTCACTTACTTTCTTTCTGAAATGCTTAGATCATAATAAACATCTGACAGATTTTTGTTAGGGGAAAAAGTGTCAGTCACCCCGGCCACTTTTAAAACAGCTGGTAAAGCAAACAGTATGAGTACTAGGTGATGAGATGATACTATAAGTATTAATTAATTATTGATTTCTTACCTTGAGAAATGTAGATGAGAGAAAGAGATGATGGTGGGCTTAGAGTATCAGGGTGTGGAGGACAAGAGGAATATAGCAAACCTTTTGGTATTAACTTCAGCTTTCCAAAGTGCTTTCAAGTTAGTGATCTCCTTTGGTCTCACTGTAGCACAGTGAGGGCAGCTGGGCTGTACATTTTCATCCTTTGTTTGGCCCTTGTTATGGACTGCTCTCAGCAAACCACTGGTCAATAAGGAGGAGGGGAAAAAGCAGTGGGCAGGGGCTAGTTCAGGGCAAGTGGATTATTGCATTCATTTTTAAAAAGCTTTTAAAAAGTATTTTATTCGTTATTTTTTATTTTATGTGTATGAGTGTATTGCTTGCAGTGCCCATAGAGGTCAGAAGAGGGCGTCACATTCCCTGGAACTGGAGTTATGGATAGTTGCTAGCCACTGTGTGGATGCTGGGAAGTGAACCCAGTCCTCAGCATGAGTAAACAGTGCTCTTAACTGCTGAGCCATCTCTCCAGCCATATTTCATTCATTTTAGTATCCACAGATAAGGGACTTAGGAGATAGCTCAGTTGATAAAGAGCTTGCTATGCAAACACAGGATCTGAGTTCAGTCCCCAGTACCTACATAAAATAGCCAGGCCTGGTATAATCCCAGCGCCCATGCATCAGACACAGGCAGATCCATCAGTGGACTTCCTACTCAGTGAAGTCAGGACTGAAGAGAGATCCTGTCTTGAAACAAAAAAATCAAACAAAAAACCCAAAGAAACAAAGTGGAAGGCTCCAGAGGACTGACAGTCAAAGTTGACCTCTGGCCTCCATGTACACCTGCACACACAATATACCCATTCTTTTACAAATCCACACAGGTAATTCTGCAGGCAGACATCGCAACCCCATTTTGCAGATGAGGAACTAGAGCTAATTTGCCCCAGAGCCCTTAGTTTCTGGAAGAGACACAGATCAAATACCCAGTTTTCCCCTTTCTCTAAAGCCCTATCGATTCCTTCAATGCCATGACCTTAGGAGGGCCGAAGAGAAGGTTCTAACTACCTCTTAGCTATCTCTGCTGCTCCTGCTGTGAGAGGTTTTTTGGAGGGTCGGAACTCAGCTTTCTTCTGGACACCCTCCTCCTTGAGAAGTACCTGAGATTTGAAAGGAATCATTGATGGCCGACTGATGTGTTTTCATTTTCTTCCTGGAAATGATTAATCACAAGGCTTTGTGACGCCTCATGTCACAAAGAGCTTCCTGTGATCCATAATTTTCCTACTTTCCTTGAAGGTATAATTTTGTATTTAAGAAATACGTAAAATGGTTCTGCCATGAGGATATGTATATATTTTATAATATTTTATATATACACATAT
Source organism: Nannospalax galili (assembly GCF_000622305.1). Taxonomy (NCBI): domain Eukaryota; kingdom Metazoa; phylum Chordata; class Mammalia; order Rodentia; family Spalacidae; genus Nannospalax; species Nannospalax galili. The sequence continues at coordinate 5,376,506 of NW_008352659.1, read as the reverse complement.
ATATAAATACATATATACGTGTTTGTATGGTGTTGACCAAGATCTAAATCTACCCAAAACAGTGTAGACAAACTGCTTTTGAAAAAGGGCTTGTTTCTTTGCTCCTAGTTTCTGTTCATCTCTGGCTTTCTCTTCTTCTTCCTTTCTCCTTAGTGGGTAAAACAAACCATTCCTTGACAATTTTGTTTTTAAACTGGTGCTTGTTTTTTTTTTTTTTTTCTCTCCCCACGAGCTTCTCTGCTTTGAATTTAGTCAATTAATGAACCATGAGGCAGAAAGTAGGCAGTCTCTCCAGCCTGTGGTGTTCTTGGATCCTAGGATTCAGGGCGAAGATGCTGAATCTCTAGGTTCGGGACTGCACACACCCACACTTTTTTTTTTTTCTTTAATTTCTGATCTAGGTGCCCGTGTGGGTCCAAGCAGGGTCAAAGGAAAGGAAAAGCGCTTTTGAGAGGAGGATTAGGGGGAATCCGCAAACAGATGCCCTTTGATAACTGCGAGCAGAAAAGATCTGGCTGAGCCTCCAAAGCTCTCACTCGGTGAAACCGTATTCCTTGTGTGTGCACGCGCCTTTCGGTTTCATTCCTGTTCCCCTGCCCCAGAGCCGTGGCGTACCTGGTCCCGTTCTTGTACCTCTTGCCAACAGTGCTCAGTGTAGCCCTCAAGAATTTGAATGTCAATATCTTTGCCTTGAAATGAATGGAAAAGTATTTGTCACTCAGCGGTAATCATTCTTCAAATAAAAGGTTAGCCAGACAGGGCCCTTAATCAAAGAGTCGGTCTTTTCTGTCAGCAGTGCCTTTTAAATAGCGATGATGAAGGCTGACTGTCAGGGTAGAACTTGACGAGCGAGATGATTGATCTGCATAAATCATTTTCTTTTAACATTGTCAGTGAAGAGTAAATTGGTGGGACATTTTGGGTATTAGCTGTGTTGAAATTAATATGCAGGATCCTAGGTGTGTCCCTGCTCTCCTGATCCTCATAAAAGAAGGTAGAAATTAAAAAGACGCTTTGAGGCATGCATTGTTCTCACAGAAAGTTGCAGCACTTTCACTGCTGTGGTCATCATCTTGCATGCTAAATTCAGAAGTTGAGCGTGTAGCACATTTTACAAGCTCTGAAAGGAATCTCGTTAATTTGGGAATTAGCTAGAGTCAGTCGCATTTAACAACCAGTAAATCTGTAAAGACTGGGGGCGGGGGGAGAGAATGGGGGATTGGTGTCTGGATAGGGTGTCTGTTACCCAGCATGCTGATGGGGAAAAGGCCCCTGCTTGAGGTGGTCAGCTTTCGGTGGAAATTCATGTGCCGCCTCTTCTGGTTAAGTCTCCTTAGCAAATATTAATGTTTTCGGGTCTGGCTCTTTGTCTGTAGAACTGGGCTTCCTTGCATTATCTTTGGTTGGTTTGGTTTGGGTGTTAGATTACTGAAGATGAGCACACCCAATGAATTGCCTGGCACCTGTGAGCAGGTGTCCAATAATTGTCCAATCCTTTGCTTTCTTTTAGTCAAGAAAAATACTGCAAACTTAGAACAGTAGCTAAGATATTACTATCAAGAACATGCCCATGTCGTTAGGATAAATAATATATCACTATTAATTAGTCCAGAAAAAATAAAAAAATCCTTTATGCATTGGTTTTGTACCATGGATACATCGTTGTTCCAAAATCTTCATTTTGACAGCAGATTCAGGTCATTCCTGTTCATCCTAATGACCATTTTAATATCAAATATCTAATGACCATTTTAATATCACTATCTTATTTCAAGGGGGGAGGCAGAAGAAATATCTAATTGTTCAGTTCTGGGAATAGAGAATGAGGTGGAAAGATTGGAGGACAAATATGATTAAACAGGGTTTTAAAAAAAACCTTAAGTCTCTTGATTATGTGCCCAAGTTCATCTTGTTAAACTCTGGAGTGAATAGGTAAAAATTTATTCAATATAGCCTTGGGATTTAAAGGAGCATTGAAGGCAACAAATTGCTGGGTTATCCCAGGTCTTCCCCTCAGCTGCTGTGTGGCTGCCTCCCTGAGCCTCAGTTTCACACTCCTTTAGAGGAAGGGCAGTAAAATCCCACCCTGCAGGGTCTCTTATGATGACTGAGTGAATTCATACAAAACCAGAGCTTGTTAAATAGTATCCTGCATGTATATGCTTATTATGACATGATTCCTGGTTGATTAAGCAAGGTAGAAAATGCTGAAATTCACGTGAGTCAGGTGTGATAAAGGAAAAAAAATAGGACTAAATGTAGGAATGTGTGATTGTGGTATATAAAACACGACTTTGGTTTTGGAGCTACCTCCTTGACAGAGATGTGAAGTTGTTCTCCTTCTAAAAACTTCTGTCTGATAGCTGGGATGGGGAGTCACTGTTGTAGTTCCTGACCCTTTGCCTTGCCCTGCTTGCTGTAGGAATGACAAATGGCTGAGCTGATCTTGTATAAAAGTGAATACATGGGAACTTCTAATTTTTATTGGTTTGATTACTTTTTTTTACTATAGTATATATTTCTTGAATTTTTGTGCATTTAATACATCTTAATCATATTTAGACCCCCTTACTATCTGTACTCCCATAGAACTCCCCTCCATATTTCGTGCATTCTGCCATATAAGTTACGGCCTATCAAGTTCAAGTTTGTGTCCCCAAATGTCCCTTGGTGTGAGTGCATCCACTAAAGCTTGATGACTCACTTAAAGAAGACCAACTCTCCCTCACCCAGCGATGATCAGCTGCCAATGATAGTTCCTCAGCTAAGATTGGGTCTTACCCATTTCCCCAGTTCTATGCTGGGATTTTGTCTGGTGTGAGTTTGCATGGGTCATATGCATGCTGTCACCATTACTATAAATTCATATGAGCAGGTTCTCAGTCATCTGAAAAACCCTGTGGTCATCCACCTCTGGCTCTTCCAGTCTTTCTGCACCCTCTTCCACAATGGTCCCTGAGCCCTGGGTGGCAGAGGTTTAATATAGAAGTCCTTTGCTATTTCATTGAGACGTTGATTCCATAGGTATTTGTGATAAATAGCTTTTACTCTATTGAATTGAATAGAATGTATTGAAGGCAGTGTTGAATGAACACTGTTTTCCCGGCCCGGTTCTCCAGGAGCCTCCTGAAGGGACAGTCCACACCCGTCTCTGCTTGTGGCATATGGAATGGAGTGAGGAAGCTGCTGTGGCATGTGTGGTCTGCACTTACATTAAGTAGCTCATGTGGCTGGAGTGAGAGCCACTGGTCAGTAGATTCCTGCATTGTTTCCATTATGGGAGGGATGTACTTTGTCTCATGCTTGCTTTTGGCTCAGTGGATTAGTTGTGCTGGACTTTGTGTCCACTTCCTTCTCTGTCTTCTGTTCTGATCCCATTTGGGGCTTTTGGTTTCCTTATACACAGCCAGAGAAGTTGCCACAAGACAATTCCAGAGCAATGTTTACCAACCCTGATGATTCTGTGGAAGCCATTAATGTGCTCTGGGGTCCTGGGGGGGATCTCCCCAACCTCAGGTGGGCCAGCAAAGGAGAGCTGGGATCTCACCTGACTCTGCTCTTGGGAATGCTATATGAACATTATGCTTGGTCACTGGGAGTCTTTCTGGATGAGACTGTGAGGCATGGTGGCTACACATGAGAATTCCTAAAAAGTGTCCTCTGCTACTCTTGTGGCTCTCTTGAGGTGGTAATACTGTACCGTTAGTCCTTTCTGATTCTGTCTTTATCCGAGAAAGCATAGCCTGTGGTATCTGACAGGCTACTTAATAGAGTTCAGTCAAATTGGGTGTCATGTTTTGCTCCAGATAATTTCAGGTGATGAAGATCTACAGCAAGGTGTTCAAGAGTCCCTCTAATGTCTCAGTTGTTGCCGTCTATCAGAATACATATTTAGCCTTCTTTATTGAATATGAAACATTAGCTTCAACCCAGTGCTGCTTTCTATTTTAAATTCTAAAATCCATTATGTGTTTCTATAAGAATCTCTGAACCCTGTCCTCAGTGTCGTCAAGTGTGAAAAATCTGCCACCATCTTCAAGAGGACACATGTCTCAGACATTGCCAAAGCTTAAGGTTCTTCGGTACCTTAGACAACAGAACAACACTTGCCTCACTTTTCCTTGGGCCTTTGCACACAATGAACAGAATTCATGAACACATATTTATTGGGTACATGCTGTGATCAAATAATTGCTAACATGGGGACAGTTGGGACAGTGGAGAGGCCCAAAGTAGACTTAACTTTATGATATCTGAAGTGCTAGCATGGGGACAGTTGGGACAGTGGAGAGGCCCAAAGTGGACTTAACTTTATGATATGTGAAGTGCTAGAGGAAAGATGTCTTAGCAAGGGACAGTCTGGTTTTTTACAAGCTGGTTGTTATTTTTTTCAGGTTATGATCTGGTGAGAGTGAGAAGAATCTAGGATGTTTCTTGTAACATTTCTCCAGTTTGGGTAGTTGAAATGCGTGGGTCTACGTAAACTCCAGTGAGTAGGAGATATCTCTTGCTTATTTTCCAGGGACTCCTTGTTGTCCATGTGCCCAGAATTTGCCGTTTTAACATTCCAGACAAAATGCCCAGGTACCTAATTTGTATCCGTTTATTATTTATTGATGAATTTATGAATGAACAAATGGGTGATGCCCATCAATTCTTTTCAACATCATACCTGCCCAGTCTCACACTTTGTTTTCTTTGCTACTTCTTTGCTCACTGAGCACACTGAGGATGCTCTAGACATCGTTAGCGATGTCCTACTCATTGTTGTGTTAGAACAGAGCCTCTTTAGGAACAGAGGGGTATCTTAGCATCTCTTCCACAGCACATACTCTACTCCTGGACACATGGAATATGCCAAGAGCCCGGGGACTTGATGAAGCCCACAAAGCTGATTCCTGAATATGCTTGACCATTATTTTGTGGCAGACAGAAGAATCACACAGCAATTGATTTTCCAATGTGGTGTTCTCAGTGTAATCTTTGTGATCACCTGGGAAAACGTGAACAGGAAGATCCCTTTAGATTTGTCTGTAGTCTCGCTGAGGACATTATAAGGCACCAGTGTACTATGGCCGGCCTTCTTTGATAGTACCCCAGAGACCAGAGTCATGAGTTGTTCCCGTATTTTCTGACTCTACCCTGTGCCTGGAGGCTTGATATTCTGTTATCTTCTGGGGTCCCTTGATTGGTTTATCTTAACAGGGATTCCCTGCTGTGTGAGCCAGGGGATTGCGGCCTGCTGTTTTCCCTCTCTTTCAAGATTCCTGGGCATTTTCCGAGTTGCAAATATCAGCCTGGCGGTACAGCCTGTGCTCTCTCCCCTACTACCTGATGTGTTTCACCCAAGGCTTATCTCAGGAGCCTTTGAGTCTTACTTGGCCAGAGTTCTTGGTACCCAGAGGACTTGGTTGGTTTCTGGTCTCACTCACTTTCAGGCTGTGCTCACAGTGTTGCTTTGTGTGCCAGGCTCTGATTTCCATCCGTCACCTTTTCCCACTGTGGTGTGTTCATACGCTAATCAGAATTGGAAACCCTAAATCGTTTTATCAAGGACCCAGTTATTTGACTCTTAAAACTTTTTCGGCCTTTTTCATTTGCAAATAATACTGCAATAAAACCGTTTCATTATAAAAGATACAAGTAATGGAGATGTGATAACCCAGGGTGAAGGTCTATGTATTAATTAGGTAGCAAGTGACAGTGAACTTCAGGAACAATGGTTTGAAGTGAGAGATGTATTTTGTTTCATAGGAAAGAAGCCCAGAAGAAGCATGTTCAACTTCTTGTCTTGGGTTCGAGAGGTCAGCCTTGACAAGGCTTCGTGTTTCTCTGCCCTTGACCCTCTTCAGCCTTGCCTTTAGCTGTGGCTTTTGTTTTCTAAGTTGCTTTCCTTGTTCGCGGTAAGCGGTGGAGCACTGTTACACTAACCAGATTCCACAGAGGCCAGAAGAAGCAGTAAAAGCTCGTACTTACTGTGTGTCTCGTTCTTAAGGAGAGACACGAGTTTGTTTATACCTTGCAGCTCTGCCCTTTGCCAGCCTTCTGCTAAAGTCAATCCATCCTAGATTGTGAAAAGCAAATTTTCCCCAGAGTCTCTCCAAGTCAGTTGACCTCAGATTGGCGACTGGAATTGGCCATAGCAAGAGAATTTGCACCCAGGAGATTAGTGTGAAAGGGAGCTGATTGTTTATCATTTATTGGCTGCAGGGCAGGCTGGGGAACGTAATCTCTCAGTGGCTACACCACCACCCCATATAAACTCAAGGTCTGTTGCCAATGCAGAGAGAGGTGGGAGGTGAGCCGAGTTCCCTTTGCCCCGTTCTCTCCACTTTGCATTCCCTGAATGGGTTTACTTCCCACATTTAGCATCTTCATTCTTGAGTACATCAAATTCTGCAGTAGTAAGCAAGCTTTTACTTATGTCTTTCTGTACTTGACAATGTTTGTGGACACGTTTGAGGTGTATTTCCTGGGTCTGGGGGTGTACTCATAGCTTAAGTTCAGGAAGTGTTTGTCAACTGGCCTGTTTGCTCCTAATAACTTATCATGGTGATGAGTGTGGGTTTGGGGCCAGGCACATGATGAGCACTTGACCTGACACTTCCAAGCTTCAGCCAAATTACTTAACCTCTCTTAAGTCTCCATTTTTCCCTCTGTGAAATGGGGAAGGCAGGTAGAAAGTCTGTTTCTGGTAAAGGTTCTCTAACAACAAAATGAGGTTATGACTACAAAGCCCTTATACCAGGCACTTTATAAACCTGCAGTAAGTGGCAAACAGGGACTCCTGCTCAGAGAGAGAAAGAGAGAGGGAGAGAGAGAGAGAAAGAGAGAGAGAATATATATATGTAAATACAACATACAGAGAAAGAAACAAAAACATGAAGGTCAGACTTGAATGCACACACCTGCAACCCCAACACTCTGAAGGCTAAGACAGGAGGACCTAAAGTCTGAGTCAAGCCTGGGCTATTTATTGAGATCCTGTATTTTTAAAAACATAACGATAGATCTTGAACATTAAATGTTGTATCAATCTGAGTTGTAGAGGTTTACATTTTATAGGAAAGCAATGAATGTTCAATGAAGACTGGAAAAATTGTTCCACTGACCCCAGGGACAATGTGTAACTCACTGATTTTTTTTTAAATCTCAGAATAAATCATATGTGCCTCCAACTTGTAAGCATCTATTACAGATATATTTAAGATTATTTTTATTATTCCAGTTATATTTCCTTAGTGTGTCAGATGGTTTAGTTGTGGAACTTGACAAAAACCAACATAAATGTTCTTTTTCTTCTGCAACTACATTGAACATTGCACAGATGTGTAGTTAAGTATTTATTATGAACACACAAATATTGATGTCCCCAGGGCCCATTCTTTGATTTTCAAACTGCTGTTACTATATTTCGAGTTGTTGATGAATACAGGTCTTTGCTCTGACACACAGCCTGTCTGACTTGAGAGCCTCCGAGAACATCACGAAGAAGAAAGGAGGCACTGAGATTTTATGCTGATGAGGTCGGACAACTTGGACGATGGGATTTTCTTTGGGAAAATGGCAGCAGGTGGTCAGATCCATGAGATGGTTGAAGATGTGGCCAGCCTAGAGCTCTGCACAGGGCAAATGATCACTCGACCCTTGTTCCTTTAATCAAAAAGTAGAAAGTCAGGAGAAGAAATCATAATGGAGAAATTATTTTCACACCATTCTGTGATTTCTCAGTCTTGGCTCTGTTGACAGTTCTGTCCAGATAACTGTTTTTTGCCCTGTCATAGTCAACTTTGCAGGTTTCAAACACTGACAGCAGCAGAAAGAGCTTTATTATGAGCTATGGTGCTGTTACTATGAGGCTCAGTGTGGAGACAGTCTCTCACTTGCTACCATTTGGTGACACATTGGCCCTTTGGGGAGATTTTGGAAGTGTGTAGCTAATTGTTAAAATTAGTAGTCGTGGGGCTGGAGACATGGCTCAGTGTTTAAGACCGCTGGCTGCTCTTGCAGAAGATGCAAGTTCAATTTCCAGAACCCACATGGTAGCTAACAACCATCTGTAACTCCTGTTCGAGGGGATTCCAACACCCTCTTTTGAGCTCTGCTGGCACTGCATGACATGGGTTGGCTTACACATATGCAGGCAATATACTCATACTCATAAAATAAAAATAAGAAATAGAATATTAAAATAAATAAAATTACGTAGTTGTAAAAGTTATAACCTCACACTGACAGATCCACACTGTGCTCTTGCTTTGTTAATAGTTGGTGTGGGCATGAGGAGGTCAGGAAAGGATAAAATTATGAATCCTGTCTTCTCTTTTTATGCTGTTGAGAGAATGTAAACCAATAAAAGAACTAAATGTTGGTGATCTATAAAATTCCATAAGTGGCAATAAAGAAAAACTGAAACTATATTGATATGCAACCAAACAAGATAATTATCATTATTTTTTAATAAAGCCATCTATCATCAATAAATACCGAGGGGAACAGGAAGAATTACAAGCTCAAAAATGCTATCTTCCATAATTATAGCTATTAACAATTGAAAGCGTAATCACGCAGGGGAGAAAAACTTTAAGGAAAGCTTTGTACTGTTTTCTGCACAGTGAAGTTACAAATCCCCAAATGCTTGGGGCTTGCAAAGTGTCCTTTAGAATGTATACAGCTTGTGGCATCCTAGGATAGTTATGAATTAGGCCCAGCACATTTGTAGATGGCCTGGGGTCAAAAGGTTAGACACTCCTAAACAGATGGATGCACACCTCAGCTTAATGTGGCCTGTCTTTGCCAATTTTATTTAACTTGGGTCTCTGTCTTTTCATTTTCAAGTTAGCCATCAACCCTGGAGGAAAGACCGTGTTCCAATGCAGAGGCATAGTCAATCGGTCATATGGTCATTATCCATTTCCAAAATGCTGTCAGTCTAGAGGACTGTTGAGCAGTTAATGCTAATTTGGGGTCCTACAGTCTTGTGGAAAGTTAATTTGGGAGATCCACAGTCTTGCTTACTTCATCAGAACAAGTCCCCATGAAGCAGCTGCTGTGGTTTGTTCATTTGTTTGTAGGTTTATTTATTTGTCACCATGGAGCACCTTCCACCCTCAGAGGGATCAGACGGTGTCCCTGCATGTGATTAACAGAATGGTTAGAAGTGTGCCTTAAGTGTGCCAGCCAGCCTGGGGGAGACCTCAGGGCTGCCCCTTACCAATAGTAGGAACAGGTGTAAATAAATTCATCTCCTTTTGTCCCCTGTTCTTACCTAATAGTAACAATAATGGTACCTGCCTGCAAGTTATTGTGAAGATGGGTTAGGCTAGTAATTCTTTTACCCAGTGGTCAAAGTATTGTGATTTGGTACTTTGGATTGGATACAGTAGCCATGCTGTTCCCTTTCCCTGTGGCTCAGAGAAGGCTCTGTGGACAAGGCAATGGCTTTGGGAGTCTTCAAAGGTGAAGACATCTCAACAACAGACACCTCAGAGCAAGAGTCTGGAATCCAGAGGTGATATGATAAGCCTGGGCTTATGAGCCCTGCTTCGTCTTCTTGGAGTCTTCAGAGATGTCCTAGTAGCACAGATGAAGCAGTGGAAGGAGGTAGAGGCTGGGTCAGGGTTCTGTCTTCTTGTTTCTTTATTGACATTTTTTTTTTTTTTTTTGGTCTTTTTGAGACAGGGTCTCCCTAGAGCCCCAGCTATCCTGGAACTCACTATGTAGATCAGGCTGGCCTTGAACTCACAGAGATCCTCCTGCCTCTGCCTCCCCGGTGCTGGGATTAAAGGTGTATGCCACCACATCTGGCATTTTTAATTGTTGAGGTAATGGACAGTCAGGTCCGTGGTCTTGACCCATCATGCAAGCTGTGCTGAGTGCTCTAATAAGTGGACTGGGAACCAAAGGGACAGGCTAGAGGCAGCTGTCAGAAGTTTGATTAGGCTGTCTACTGAGTAAGGTAGTATTTCAGTAGGGTTGGATAGGTTTGTTGAAAATAAACATCTGGACTATTCGACTCTCCATTTAATTGTGATAGTCATTATGATTGTTTGGCAAGTACCTTGATGCTTCTCTACTCCCAGGCACATGTGTAAACAGATAGTGAGACTGTGAATGGGATCTTGTGAATAGCTCTGGCTCAGGAGTTATTAGGAAGAGTGGTGGGGTGCTTTGGAGACAGGTCATTTACTGGTGGTAAAAGATCCTAGCGCTTGTTTCTCAGTCACAGGAACCAGCCTCATTCCAGAGAGTTCTTTCAGCTATGGTTTACAATGTGAAGGGTCTGGGACAGTTTCCCACTGCCTTCTGGTTAACATGAAGCTTGAGGCTGAGAATGACTCATGGTTTTACAGTTGGACACAACCAACTTTTCCTGTAAACTGGATGTGGTGGCCTGTGCCTATAATCCCGGCTATTAAGAAGGCAGAGGTAAGAGGATCACAAGTTCAAACCCAGCTTTGGAAACAGAGGGGCAACAACATAAAAACAAAAACAAGGCTGTATGGACGATATTTTAGGTTTTTAGTTTACAGGTTTCTGTTGTAACTTTTCACCCCTGCCCCTATATTGGGAACAGGTATAAAAACCATATGAACAAAATTCATGGACACTTTTCGATAAATTTTTAGCGGTAAGCTACAGTTGGCCAGCAGGCATACTTTTACTACAGACACTAAGATTTGGGTGCTGTTTGTTGCAGCATAAATTAGCTGTCTCTGACCAGTACATTGACCAGTTGGCTTTTCTTTGTAAATTGAGATAAGATTTGCACAGATCTTTTGTATGGTGGTTCATGGATTATGATAAATATATGTGCTATGCAACTACACACGTCAATCAAGATCCAGAACATCCCCATCGTTTCAGAAACTTCTCTTTACACATTGATACATAATCTCCACAGGCAGCCATTGTGAACATATGAGTGGGGTTGTGTGCCTTGTGCTATTTTGGTCTCTTTTCTACTTTGCTTTTTCTGAAGCTCAACTATGTCACCATATCAGAAGTCTCCTCCATTGTACAAATGTGTAGCAGTTTGTTTATCCATTTTCTTATTGATGGAAATTTATCTTGTTTACAGTTTTTTGTTCATTATGAAAATCAAAGCTACCATGAGCATTCATGTGAAAATTGCTGTGTAGGTGACTTTTTATTCTCTTGGTTAAATACCTGCATGTGTAGCTGCAAATTATAAGTCTAGATTTATGATTTATAACTGACCGACTGCCTGTTGTTTGACAGTACCTGGGGAGATGTGAACAAATGTCTGCTTACCCCGGATAGGGAAGAAACAACAGGCTCAAGTAAGGATGGCACGCACCAAAGTCCAACTTGGTGAACCAATTGGTTCCATTGAGATTTCTTACAGGTATATGGGTGAGAGGTTATTTACAAGAGCAGAACCAGCTCAAAAGTAGTTGCATTACCAAAAGCCCATTCCAGCTTGGGTGACAGTTCACAAAAGCAAGAACCCTGGAACACACTGCACAACCTGCAGACAGTTCCACAAATTGGAGAGTGTCTTCTCCAGGCAGTTCAGCTGGGTGCTGCTTCTTACATGCAGCTCAGCTTGTCTAAGAGTCCTCTAAATAGCTTGGCTTGTATGAGAGTCAGAGTACCTCTTAGGAATCTGAATCCAGCTTGAGGACAGAGGGGCCCTAATGCATCTGATCAGTTTCAGGGTCTTCCTTCCTGAAGCCCTTGAGTTGTTTACTTCCTGAGTTTTAAGGGGTTTCTCTGCAGGATGGAATATTCCACCTCCATTCAGAGCATCCTGTGTCTTAAGGCGTGTCCTTCCAAGATGGAAGGTTTTATCCCTGAAGAAATTGGTACATAGCAGTGGTTTTGTGGCTTTTGAAGTAAGGCTTTTCAAAAGGAGGCAATCTGATGAAATAGATTGAACAGAAGATGTGCTGGTCCAAAGAAGCTTCTTTCTCAATGAGCTTTCTTCTAAGATGGAATCTTTTATCTTGGAAGAATTTGCTACGTGGCACTGAGAGACGGCTTTTTAGTGTTGCCACTCACCCTGACCAGCAATGTCTGCAATCCACTAATTCGATATCCTCCTAATAGTTCTTGTTCCAGCTATATATATTGGGTGTCAAGTTGTATCTCATTTTGGTTTGCATGTGTATGTTCACATGTGTGTGCATGTACATGTAGTGGCTGGGGGTCAACCTTAGGTGTGGCTCCTCAGGAGACATCTACCTTGTTTTCTGAGAGAGTCTCTCGCTATGTAACCCGAGGCTTGCCAATTAGGCTAGGCAGACTGGCCAGTGAGCCTCAGGGGTCTGTCTTCCCAGCACTGTGATTATAAAAGTGCATTTACTATGCTTGGCTTTTAAGAGAGCCACTGAGAGATCTAAAACAGGTCCTATATGCACAGTCAGCACTGCTAAGTGAGCCCCTTGTAGCCCCCTTAGAATCTTGAAAACGTCAGCCTTTCTGTTTTGGTTTTTGATCCGTGCTAAATTAATTTTCATGCCTATGAGTCTTTGTTTAGACTTCTTCTCATCGTATTGATCTGGATAGAGTCTCTGGTACAATGCTGAACAGAAGTAAAAGCAGGCGTCGGTTGACTTCAATCGTGGAAGGATAGTCTTTAGTGTTTTGTCGTGTGCTTATGTTGGACATGGCTTTTCTTATCTGTCCTTTATCAGAGAGAGGAAATTCCCTTTCATTCCCACTTTGTTGTGAATGTTGAGTTTTGTCTGATATTTTGCTTGCTTCTACAGATCTTATGGATTTTTCTCATTTCCCGCCCTTGATATGTTGAATGTAATAAGTTGATGTTCAAATGTTCAACTTACCTTGCATTTCTGGGATAAGCATCACTTGGTCATGATTCACTATTCCTTTTATATATTTCAAGATTCAATTTGATGTTATTTTAATATTTCATTTATTATTTTTATTTTATGTGTTTTAGTATATTGCCTGCATGTGTGTAAGTGCACCCGTGTCATGCAATGCCTGGAGAAGTCAGAAGAGGGTGTTAGAGTCCCCTGGAGCTGGAGTAATGGATGGTTGTTATCTGCCATGTGGGTGCTGGAAACCGAATTTAAGTCCTTTGCAAGAGCAGCCAGTGCTCTTAACTGCTGAGCTGTTTCTCTAGCCCCTTCATGATATTTTAAAGGTTTTTGATAGAGAATTGTAGTTTTCTTTTCTTATACTGCTTTAGATTTGAGTATAAAAGTCAACAGTCATCTCAAGATGAGTTCAGAAATGTTCCTTCTTTTGTTTGCAGAAAAGTTTAATATTTGTAAATTTTCCCATGTGTTTGGTAGAATTTACTAGTGGAATCTTGAATTTCTTTGCAGAAAGCAGTAAAAATATTATGCTTAATTTCTTTAATAAATACAGAGCTGCAGCAGTTAAGAACACTGGCTGCTCTTGCAGAGGACCTGGGTTCGAATTCTAGCACCCTCATGGCACCTAACAACCATCTGTAACTTCAGTTCCAGGGGATCCAACACCCTCTTCTGACCTCTGTGGCTTTGCACGACATGGGTGCATTTATACACATGCAGGCAATATAGTCATACACACAAAAATTAAAATAATAAAATATTTAAAAATACATAAATAAATAGAACTGTTGAAATTTTCTATTTCTTCTGGTGTCAGTTTTAAAGTTGTGTATCTTAAATTTTTTTCTATTTCATCTGAGCCATTGAATTTATTGGTGGTTATTTATAGCATTCTTTATCCTTTTAATGACTGTTTGCTCTTTGGTGATAGAGCAAACAATTCTGAATTGTTCTTTTTTCTTATTTTTTCTTGATCAGTCTGATTAGTAGTTTATCAATATTTCTAGCAGGTGCATTTGAGTAACAATTTGTATTACATAAAACTTGTTCATTCTGCATGTACAGTTCAGTGAATTTTTTAAATGCAACTGCTGTTCCAACTGAATACTAGCTTTATTTCCGTGCGTCCCTTCCAAATTCCTCATGAACGTTTGCAGTCACTCCACGGACCAGACCTAGTTAGCCAACACACTTGTTTCAACTTTACAGTTTCTTTAAACTTAGTAACATGGAAATGGTGTTTAATTTTTCGTATTTGTAAACGTTCCTGTTTTAAATTATGTAAAACTATGAATTTCCCTGTGGCGCAACACTGCAGCTGTACCTATGAGTTTTTCTATATTGTATTGCAGCGTGGTGTTGTGAGACTTTCAAAGTTCTTGCAGTTCTTTTTGATCTGAAAAATTGTTTTGGAACTGAGTTCTTTAATTTTCACCTATTTCTCCTTTTGTAGATGTCAAATAGTGGTTTTGTCTTTCTTTTCCCCGTTTTCTGTCTTACTTAAACTCCCCTCCAGTTAGAGCTCTTTCTCTCCCCACATTGGTCCCCCTTCTACTTCAGTGTTCTGTGTAAAATGCATATGTATGTATGTGTGTATCTGTGCATACACACACACGCACACACACACACACACACACACAAATATATACAAATGATTCACGTATGAGAGAAACCATGGAGAATTTGACTTTCTAAGGTGGTCTGTTTTGCTTCACATGATGATCTCCAGTTTCATTCATTTTGCTACAAATGTATACTTTCATTTTTTTTATAGTTGAATCAAACTTTATGTAACGGCATAAATTCTATTTATCGCCTCACATTTGTCATACATTCTACATTTTCATAATGCATACTGTGATATGTTGTGATTTTGTTTAAAGTCAGTTAACATTTGAAAAGATTCAGAAGAAAGGTATTCTTATAAATATTTTATATTACTATTTATAACCAGTTACTTTTTACTTTTCCTCTATAGGCAAGTTTTAATCTCATAACTCTTAGTGTTAAGAGAAGCATAATTTAATGTAGTGAAGGTCAGTTAGTGATGAATTCTCTTAGTATGTGTTATGATTTAGGTCTCAAATGTCTTATGTGCTAAAGGTTGGTCACCCGCTTGTGACTCTTTTAGGAGATAGTGGAACCTTTAGGAAGTGAGACCTGATGGGAGAATGGTTATGGGGGTGTCCTTTAACATGAATTGAGGATTAAGCACCTTCCTCTCTGCATTTTACTTCCCGGATACTTGAAATTTTTCCTCACCATGCCCTTCCCACCGTGACCAAGTAGCCATGGACCAAAATCTCTGAAACCATGATCCAAAATAAAACTTTCTTCTGTTTAAGTTGATTTTCTTAGGCATTTTGTACTAGCTAATATAGTATTTTTGTTTATAAAAAACTTTTAATTTTCTGAAGCATTTATTTTTTTAGACTAGTATACTTATTCTTTGACAGCGTCATGCATTTTGATCATGTCTACCTCCAGCTCTCCTTTCTCACTCCCTTCCAACACATCTCTGTCTCACTCAACCTTCATGTCATCTCCTTTTTTTTTTTGGTCTTTTTGAGACAGGGTCTCCCTGTAGACCCAGCTGTCCTAGAACTCACTATGTAGACCAGGCTGACCTTGAACTCACAGAGATCCACCTGCCTTTGCCTCCTGAGTGCTGGAATTAAAGGCGTGCACCACCACGCCCAGCATGTCATCTCCTTTTTATTTTCTATGGCCTGTTGAATTCAGTTAGTACTGTTTCCTGCAATGTTGACTGGTCTTATTGGATTGATCTTGTGTAGGTTTTGTACCTGAAGCGAGTTCATGAGTGCAATGGCTGTGTCATGACCAGAAGACATGTCAAAGCATGTCTCATCCTCTGGCTCTTGCATTCTTTCTTTCCTCTGTTTTGTGATGTTCCCTGAACCTTGAGGGGTGGGGAGTTGATATAAATGTCCCATTTGGGAATGAGTACTCAGTAGTCGTTTATTCTCAGCACCTTGACCAGTCATGAGCCTCTGCAGTAACTGCTGCCCACTTCTGAGGAAGCTTCTCTGACCAAGGGTGAGAATAGCAATCATCTATTGATATAACCACAAATATTCAGAAAAGGTTTAACAAAATATCCATTTAGCAAAACAACAGTAATAGGTTCCCCTACCAGGGCCTATGACCTCCTGAACCATGGGTTTTGACAAGTTTTGTAGCACCAGGCATGGATTCCTTTCTGTGGAACAAACCTAAATCCAATCACATGGGTTACACCCATAGCCTGTATGTGACTATTTCACCAGTGGATCCATCTTGCCTGGCAAGAGAGTCTTGTAGCATTCAGAGTTTACTGCTGGGTAATACCTCTGATGACTTTTCTCTCCTAGTGCCCTGCATAACACCTTCTGGGCACTATGAAAGCCATCCAACAGGGAGGAAGTTTTTAAGTCAGTTCTAGATTGATTTATCTATGCCAAAGTATGTTGTATTTTCAGCAATAACATCTAGTTATGGTGGGGAACCAAGAGCAATGGCAATGGTCTGTGTTGTTTTGGGGGGACTCTGGGACCACCCTAGACTAGAACTTGTAAGGAGGTATCCCATGTGTGACACTGAGATTTTCATTTAGTAACTGATGTCTTTCAGGGGAGGCATTTATACCCATTCAGGGTATTTTGTTCAAACTCTTTTTTATTTTTTACAAAATTATATATTTAATTAGCTTACACAGTGGTGGATTTCCAGAAGGGTTTTTCATACTCTCTTAGTTTTGGTTAACCGCTTCTCTATCCCTTCTTGTATCTGTCTCCTCTCCTCTGTCCTGCTATGATATTTAATCTGCAGTATTTCCTCCCCTCTACTTTCATATCACAAGTGTTCTATTATCCACCACTCCTCCTCATCTCATAGGCCCTTCTAGCTTCCTGACCTCAATAGACCCTCCAAATTAAACACAAACCTAAAACTTGGAAGTTAGGATTCATATATAAGAGAACGTGATGTGCTTCCTTTGCTGGGCCTCACTTATTTAATATTTTCCAGTTGCATCCATTTGCCTGCAAATTCATAATTTATCTTTTCAGTACAGCCGAATAAAATTCCATTGTGTATATGTAACACATTGTTTTTTTACCCATTCATCAATTGATGGACATTTCCTAGCTATTGTGAATAGAGCAGCAATGAATATGGATTTGCTACTATCCCAGTAGGAGGGTATAGAGTCCTTAGGGTAGATTTCCAGTAGTGGAATATCAGGATCATATTGTAGTTCTAATTTTAGCTTTTTGAGAAACTTCCACATTCATTTCCAGTTTTGTATCTATGTTCATCAGGGAAATTGGTCTGTAATTTTCTTTTTGTGTGTTTTTTTTAAATCAATGAAATACTAGATTTGTAAAAAAAAAAAGTTTAGTAATATCTTTCCTATTGTATAGAATAGTTTGAGAAGCACTGGTGTTTTTTTTTTTTTTCTTGAAGGTCTGTTAAAATTCATTCGTGAATTTTTCTGGCCCCGCATTTTTTTTTCAGTTGGGAAATTTTAATTTATTGCTTCAATTTCAGTGTTTGTTACAGATCTGTTTAAATGATCTGTTTAATATCAGTATGTCATATGCATCTGCAAATTCATCCATTTATTTTAAATTTTCCAGTTTAATGGAATATTTGTTTTCAAGCTAAGACCTAGTGATTTTTCTGAGTATCATTGGTATCTGCTGTAATGCCTCACTTTTCATGTCTAATTTTATTAGTTTGGGCCTTCTCTCTCTTTTTTTTTGTTAGTTTGGCTAAGGGTTTGTCAATCTTGTTTAGCTTTTCAAAGAGCCAACACTTTGTTTTATTGATTATTCGCATTTGTATTGATTCATTGTTTTGTTTCTATTTCCTTAATTTCTATTCTATTCTTACTAATTTCTTTCTATCCACCAATTTGAAGTTTGTCTTGTTCTTTTTCAAGGCTTATCATTAAGTTATTTACTTCCTCAGAGTGCTTTCATTGTATCTGATAGATTTTAGTAGGTTGTGTTTTCATTTTCATTTGATACTAGAACGTTTTAAAATTTCCTTCTTGATTTCTTAAAGTCTCATTCATGATTCAATGTGGTGTTTAACCTCCATGAGTTTGTGTATGTTCTGGGGTTTCTCTTGCTGTTGATTTATAGTCTTTTAAAAACTTTATTATTTTTATTTTATGTGTATGAGTATATTGCCTGCATGTGTGTAAGTGTGCCCTTGCTGTGCAGTGCCCACAGAGGTCAGAAGAAGATATCAGATCCCCTGGAACTGGAGTTATGGATGGTTGTTAGTTGTCATGTGAGTGCTGGGAACCGAGCCTGAATCCTCTGCAAGAACAGCCAGTGCTCTTAACTGCTCAGCCGTCTTCTCCACCCCCTGATTTATAGTCTTATCCTGTTGTGATCAGGTAAAATAGAAGGAGTTATTTCAGTTTTCTTATATTTGTTAGGACTTGCATTTTATGCAAAATATCTATTTTGGAGGAAGTGCCTTGGGGGCGATTAAGAGAAATGTATATTTTGTGGCATTTGCGTCTAATGTTCTTTGGTTGCCTGTTGAGTCCTTTTGGTCTGTGATGTCATTTCGTTGATACATTTCTCTATTTTTTGCTTGAATGACCTGTTAATTGATGAGAATGAAATATTGAAATCACCCACTACTAATCTGATGCAGTTACTCTGTGGCTTTACATCTAATATTTGCTTTATTGAATTGAGTACAACTGTGCTCAGGCACTATGTTTAGAATCATAATGTCCTCTTGGTGGATTCCTCCCTTAACGAGTATGAAATGACGTTTATGTCTTCTCTCTATTTTTAGTGTGAAGTGTACTTTGTATATATCATAACAATGAGACCTGATATTGTCCCAGGTCCAGTTGCTTGGAATATCTTTTTCTAGCCTTTCACCCTAAGGCCTAAGGTAGTGTCTGTCTTTTGTAGTGAGATGTGTTTCTTGGAGGCATCAAATAGATAGTTCTGATTTTTTTTTTTTTAGTCTAATCTACTTTTAGCCTTTGTCTTTTGATTGGGGAATTGAGACCATCAGTATTCAGAGTTATTATTGAAAGGTGTGAATTGTTGCTGCCATTTGGTTGGTTTGTAATGCTTGGATTTTTCTTTCTTCCTGTCTTGAGTAACTATTACTCTACTGTATTATTCTTCTCTGTGTCTGTACTGGGTATTTTCATTTGTCAACTTGACACACCTGGGTGGAGGGAACCTCAGCTGAGGAATTTCCTCTATTGGATTGGCCTGTGACCATGTCTGTGGGGCATTTTCTTGATTGTTGAGTAATGTGGGTGGGGTCAGCCCACTGTGGGTGGTACCACACATTGACAGGTGGGCCTGCGTTGCATAAGAAAGCAGGCTGAGCATGGGCCGGGGACCAAGCCAGTAAGCAGCATTCCTCTATGGTCTGTGCTTCAGTTCCTATCTCCAGGTTCTTGCCCTGAGTTCCTGCCTTGGCTTCCCTTAGTGATGAACTTTTTAAGATTTAAAAAAAAAACAAACCAAAAACCTTTCTTCCCCAAGCTGGTTTTGGTCTGTGTTTTCATCACAGGTATGGAGGAGCAAAGTAGGACAGTGGCCTCCGAGATAGATATGTTTTTCTCTGTAATTTAAACAATTCCTTCAAGTATTTTCTGTAGAGCTGTCTTAGAGTCATACATTTTGGACTGTTTTCATCATGGAAATTTTTAATTTTTCCTTCAATTCTGAAATATAGTTGTGCTGGGTATAGTAATCTGACTGGCAGCGGTCATCTTTCAGAACTTGAAGTACATTGTTTCAGGCCCTTCTGACTTTTGCAGTTGAAGTTGAAAAACCTGTTGTCATTTTTATAAAAGGTCCTGCTTTAATCTGTCTTGATGTTCCTCTCCTACTGCTTTCAATATATTTTCCTGTTCTGTATATTTAGTGTTTTAATTATAATATGATGAGGGAAGGTTCTTTTCTGGACTTCTGTTTAGTGTCCTAGATGCCTCTGTATCTAGATTGGCATCTACTTTCCTAACTCTCTCTTTCTGTCTCCTATGCCTATTATCAAAGGATTTCAGAGCGTTGCATATATCTTACAATACCCACTGGGACCTTCTTTTTTAAAAAATATTTTATTATTTTTATTTTTTATGTGTATGAGTGTTGGTTGCATGTAGGTAGGTACACCCATGTTGTGCAATGCCAGTGGAGGTCAGAAGAGGGCGTCAGATCCCCTGGAACTGGAGTTACAGGCGGTTGTTAGCCACCATGTGGGTTCTGGGAATCGAACTTGGGTCCTCTGCAAGAGCAGTCATTGCTTTTAATCACTGAGCCACTCTCCAGCCCACTGGGACCTTCTTATTTTATCTTTGTCTTTGATTGAGTGCTCCAGTTCCTCCACCATGTCTTCAAGCTCATATGTTCTGTCCTCTCCTTGATCCATCTTATGGTTTAGACTTTACACAGAACTTTTCATTTGACTAGTATATTGCTCATTTCCAGCATTTTAGACTGGCGTTCTTGAATATTTCTGTCTGTGGGATTCATCCTTCATGTCTTCCATCAGCTTCCTTATTTCCTTCAGTGGTTTATATTCTCAATCCGGAGCTTATTTTCTTTGATTTCCTTTTTTCCCTCTTTCATTTCACTCTTCATTCAATTTGTGATTTCATTTTTTTCATTTTTAAAATAGTTTTATTGAATTTTTGTGCATTTCATATAATAGATGTTTATCAAATTTGCACCTCCCCCTTCTGTGCCCTCTATAGCCCCCCAACTGGGTTTCGGTTATTTTGTCATATATGTTAAGTCCTATCTTGTCAAGCATTTCTATCCTTGGTGCAAGGTCATCTACTGTAGTCTAGTCAGTCTATATAGTCACTTCCTTAAAGAAGAGCCCTCCTCCCCTAGCAGTAATCAGTTGCCAATAGTTCCTCAGCTACATTTGGGGTCTGCTGCCCATTTCCCTCTTTCTATGCTGGGCCTTTGTCTGATTGAGTTCCGCATGGGTCTTGTGCATGCTGTCATTGTTGTTTCAAGTTCATATGAGCAAGTTCGCAGGGGCCTGAAAGTCCTCTGTTTTCTTATGTTCGTGCACCAACCCTGGCTCTTACAGTCTTTGAACATACTTAAAATCATTCTTTGACTACTCTGGGATTTCATTTAATGTACTCTGATTTGATGCCTTTACTATAGGAGTTGTAATTTTTGGAGGAACTGTTTAGACTTCATACAGAGCTTTTTATTTGACTTAGTATGTTGCTCATTTCCAGCATTTTAGATTGGTTTTCTTCAGTATTGCCATTACTATAGGATTTGTAATTTATGGAGGAGTTACTTTTTTTTTTTAGTGTTTCATATGTTATTGTTAGGATTTAGGTGTTTGGTGCTATGCTTTTTGTTTGTTTTTTCATAATCAGTTGGCTTTATTCCAGAGATACAGGGATGGTTCAACATACATAAGTCAATAAATGTAATAAAACATATAAATGGATTTAAAGACAAAAACCACATAGTCATCTCAATAGATGCAGAAAAGGCCTTTGAGAAAATCCAACATGCATTCATGTTTAAAGTCCTAGAAGGAGTTAATTATGTTGGGGTATGTTCCCTCCAGACCAATTCCTTCTAAGATTTGCTTTTAATGTTTGATTTTCCATGTCTTCATGTCATTTCCTTTGTATTTATCCTACTGAGAGTTCATGAAGCCTTATTTATTAGTCTGCTCTTCGCCTCCGATATAGGATCATTTTGTCCATTCTAAGAACTGTTTTTGCTTCAGTGTCTCCTCTCATTTTCCCAAATTCTGACTCTACATCTGTTAGATGCTGCGCTGGATAGCTTTAGTGTCAACTTGACACACCTGGGTTGAGGGAGCCTCAATTGGGGAATTGCCTCCATCGGACTGGCCTGTGGCCATGTCTGTGGGGCATCTTCTTGATTGTTGAGTGATGTGGGAGGGCCCAGCCCACTGTGGGTGGTGCCATTCCTGGGCAGGTGGGCCTGTGTTGCATAAGAAAGCAGGCTGAGCAGGGGCCAGGGAAGCAAGCCAGTAAGCAGCATTCCTCCATGGCCTGTGCTCCAGCTTCTGCCTCTAGGTTCCTGCCCTGAGTTCCTACCTTGAGCTCTTGGATGAACTGTGACCCGGGATATGTAAGCTAAATAAACCATAAACCCTTTCCTCCCCAAGTTGGTAGTGGTCAGAGTATTTTGTTACAGCAATGAAGAACAAACTAGGATACATGCCTTGGTAGTTTTCCACATTTGACTGTGGCGCTGACATTTAATATATTTTCAATTTGTTCTTCAGATTAGAAAAATATTTTGATCTCTCTTCTAATTTTTTATTATGCTTCAAGTTGAGCTGGCTCCCCCCACCAACATTTCCATTTGCTAATAATGATTCAGTGAATTTTTCAATTCAAATATTTTACCATTGAGATACAGAATTTATCTTGGTTCTTTGTAGTTTTAATTTTTCTATTGATAGTCTCCCTGTTTGTTTACTTACTAGAACCTTCATTTCCTTGAATCCTTTAAAAATATTCAGAAGTTCTTTAAATTCCTTTTAACCTATTTTGAATTATCTCAGGGTCTTTATTTATTGCCTGAGATTTCTTTTGATCGTGAGTTGCATGTTTATATTTCTTCATGTGTTTGATATTTTTCATTTTATTACTTTGCTACAGATATTCTGAATTCTGTTATTCTTCTTTGAAAATCACTTGTTTTTGTCCTAGACTCATTTCTGTACCTAAATTAGCAGCTGACTACCTTGAATTTTTGGTAGGTTTGTTTGTAGATCATGTTGGGGTAGCTCTATTTAAATTTTGAATTGATCTCAGTGCAAAACTATAATCCTGAGACATAGTCTGCATTTTAAAAGTGTTTTCTTTTGGGGAATTTGATGCAGAGCTCAACAGTTTTAGCAAGTACTGTTCTAGTTGTAGCTCTAGTCTCTGATTCTCTGTGCTGGGCAACTTATGTCCTTTTCAACCTATGTCCATTCCTGTCAAGGTAGGTGAACTTGCCCTGCACATTCCCTGTCTAAAGGGTAAGCAGTGGATTTGTGAGCAGGTGTACACAGGTGTTCTGTCTTTACCACTTTCTCTCTTGTGGGTTCCTATCATGATTTGTTATCACTTTGGCATCTTTGAACTCTAGTTTTCATACCAGCAAGTTGTAACCTCTGTGTGCAGCATACCATGGAGTGGCCTCCAGGGAAAGCTGTGTTAAGCATCACTCAATATGATTCCTAAATTTTAAAGTCATTGTTCTCCTCTTTTGGGTTGTAGTAGCTATCCAGTACCTTCCACTAGTTGTTAATTATAATAAATAAATAAAAATATTCACATTTATATAATAGCACTTACATAAGTAACTTTATAATTTTTATCTTTGAGAGATAAACGCAATTGTCTTCTTACCCAAAGAGGAATTCCTATAAAACCATTCCTGTACCCTCTGTGAGGTTAGACAAAAGGCTGACAGAAAGGCATGCAGTATTTTTCAAAAATTGTATTTGTTATTTTTATTTTGTATGTATGACTATTTTGCCTCCATGTGTATAAGTGCACTATATGTGTGCAGTGCCTGCAGAGGCCAGAAGAGGACAGTGACTCACCTGCAATGGGCATTACAAGTGGTTGTTAGCTGCCATGTCGATGCTGGGAACTGAACCTGGGTCCTCTGGAAGAACAGCAGTGCTCTTAACTGCCGAGTCGTCTGTCCAGCCCCCAAACCCAGTATTTTTGCCCTCCTCCTATTGTGGTAATATAACATATTTAGCTTATTCCACCCCTTTCTAACATGTGTGTCTCTATAGCTAGACCCCTGTCTTATTTTATCTCTGTCTTCCATGGGGAAGATTTTCTATCACTTTCCTTTTTATTAGAGAAATCCTTGGCTTCTCTCGGTGAAGATGTCTGGCATTAAGTGGCTCAACCTCTGACGAATTTTATCACTGATTTTTAAAGAAAATATATTTTACCCTTTGTGCATCTAGATTCATTCATCTGTCCAACCTCTGTTCTTCCATGTATCAATTCTGGATTGACAGCCTATTATGAATAAGGCACAGTTTGAGGTACTGTAGTTCAGACACAAATAAAATGAAGCCATCACCTCTTGAAGCTTCTTTGGTAGTTGAAGAAAAAAGCAAATGAATAAGAAGCAATAAACAGTTGTCATCTTGTGATGTTGTGAAGGAAACAAAGATCAGGGAAGGGCTCGGGAGTCAGCACATTGAGGAAGGGCCTTCATGGAGAGGGACACCTGAGTCCCAAGACCTGTAGCTTGGGAGAGCCTCTGTGGGCTTTCCTTGAGGAAGCACACGAAAGGCAGAGGAAACAGGAAGTATGAAGTCCAGAGAGGGACTGTGAGCTGGTGGAGAAACTAGGAGGCTGGAGGCTATAGACACATGGGGCCCCTGTAATCCTTGGAGACTATCTTGCTTGGCTTTTGCTGTGAGCAAACCAGGAAACCCTTGGGTGGTTTTCTGTAGAAGAACAGCATGTAACTTCTGTCTTAGACTTTAGGGGGCAAAGGGGAGAAACAGGGAGGGAGTGATAGTGACTGGTGACACTGTGAGATGATTAAGAGGCCTGGCAAAAAGAGCTGGGAACAGTGAAGGATTTGACTGTGTGTGCCTATGGCCACATGCCTACCTCTGTAACTCACCCAAATGTTGCCTGGCTAATGTCCATTAATGATTAGCTAATTACAAACTCCATTCTGTCCTTGAACAGACAACTGGTTTGTTTCACTTACATCAGTGTCTTTGGTAACATTTCCTTATCACATCAAAAAAGTAATTTTAAAAAAAGTGCTAGCTTCAAGAGTGAAGATGATTAAGCAAACATTATTAAATAAAAAGATTCAGGCCAGTATCTGGCACATAGTAAGTACTTACTAAATGCTACTTGAAATGAGATTTATGACTGTGGTAATAAATATTCTACCGATTTAATATGTTTAAAACCCTCAGAAAGTGTACCAGTAATCAGTTAAACAAATACTACTTCAGACTGAAGCAGAGGTGGGGACTCATAGTCATCCTCTTGATTTGCTGATTCCTCAGAAGCTGTTTGCAACCCTGTCCAGATGCATACATTAGTGTGTTATGGACATGGGTCTGTTTTCAGCCCCTCTTCCTTCTGCCTCCTGCCTTTGTCTCCTTGCTTCTAGTCCTCCCAGCGTTTATTGACCACTCATCAAATGCAGTAGTCCCTATTCTGGTATGTTCCATTGCAAAGCCTCCTGTCAGCCGTCAGAGGAGGATGGGGATTGGGAAGGCTCAAACCCAGCTTGAGAGAGAGACCATTTGAGTTCTGCCTCCGCCTTGGCTCCATGATCTGGGGGACATGAAGGATTAAATTTTTTTACCTTATTTATTTTGTGTGCACATGTGGAGGTCTGAGGATAGCTTGCAGGAATCTGTTCTCTCCTTCCAGCATGTGGGTCCTTGGGGTTGAAGTCAGGTCTTCAGGCTTGGCTCAGACGCCTTTACCTGTTGAGCCATCTAGTTGGCACGACATGAAGGAGTTTATAAAACCCCTAAGAGCAGCTTACTGAACTGCCAAACAAAAAGAATGGTTGGCATCAGGCTTTGCATAAGGTCTCCGAACAAACTTAGTAGCTGGTGACGAGTTCCCTGGGTCTCATGATCCTGGCTCCTTCTATACATAAGGAGACAGACCCTGAGAAATGTTGCACCTTACCCAGGGATGGATAGCACCATGCGGCCTTTAAGCTAGTCCACCTCCCACCAGCTCTCACTAAGACAGAAAGAAGGAAAATAGTGAGGCTGCTGATGCCTTCAGCATCGCATCCTGGGGCAGAGCATCTCAGAACCTAAACTGTCTGTGTATGCACTGGGCTCTTCCAGTCTTCCTGTGGCAAGGTGCAAATTATCGAACTTCTCCATGCCTCACTTTCCTCACCCGTAAAGGAGGGTTAGTAACGCTTGCACTTACTCCGGGCTGCGGGGAGGGGAGGATTAAATGAGTCCACAGTGAAGAGTTCTTACAGCAGCAACCGGTACTTATGAAGCCTCCTGTACGTGTTCTCTGTTAATATTTGCACGGATAGTGAAACACAGTAGCACACTGCCAAGAGGGAATGTCTCCGGCAGTACCCCATCTGGACACCCATTTCCTGTGCTCATACCCCTACCCACCCCTGCACATAATCTTGCTTTTATGTGACTGGAGTGTGCTGCTTTCCCCGAAGCTCGGCCACTGACTGCTTCCCCCTCCCCAGCTCCCCCTCTGTTCCTGGTCTGCCATCTGCTGCCCTATTGGTTACTCCTGTCAGGTCAAAGCTAGCGAGGCCTTTGTGGGGTGCCCAGGCAGCGTGTCATGTCCCGGAGCTGTTGTACATCTTGTTTCAGAGATATTTTGCTGTAATGCTCTGTGACCTTTTCCATTGAGTGAGGTAGTTGGAGAGGCACTCAGTAAGGGAAAATTGAGCTGTTTTATTCCTCCCCAAGGAGGCTCCTGTTTCCTTTCCACCATTCATTTGAAAGCTATCATTTTCTTGATTTTATAGCTGAAAAACACCATTGATTCACTGGGTGTTAGATGCTAAGAGTTCTCCTATTGACATGCCTATTGACAGTTCTCAGTATATTCTGTGTCTAATTATCACTCTTGGCTAAATGATACACCTTGTGGACTTGAGTGATGGAGTCGATAGCTCTCTCCACATTGTTCCAGTCCTGCCTATCGAGCCCTGTGTCACGGCAGTGTGATTTATGTGATCAGAAGCAAAATTTCTGTTTGTGTGCTGCATAATTAAAGTAAGTACGGAGTGACTGGTGACAAAAGTCAGGGCTGCCGACATGATCCCCAAACAAGGAGAGATTTCTGCAGGAAGCAGTCGCAACCGTGAGGAATCTTGTGACGGCATCTCTGCTTTGCAGTTTTTAAGGGTTCGATTTTCCTCCCAGCTTGGCTGGGATTTCTCCTGTCTGCCCTTCCCACTACCTCATGTTCAAAGCCTCAGTGTGGGTAGGGGATGTACGAGGGTGGGGGGTGATGCTATTTTTCCCAAGGCCTGGGTCTGTGGGGATTATTCTGGGATAGGCTTACTGTTATATTCTGTGAGGTGGGGAGCAGTGTTCATATAATTTAAACTGGCTGCCATCTACATTTTCAAGAGAGGATGGGTGGCTTCCCCTTGGTAGCCTATGTCTGTAACCCTGGCACTAGGGAGGTTGAGTCAGGGGGCTTGCCTTTTAAGGTCAATCTACATTATGTAGTAGCAAGACTGTCTCAAAAAATTAAACCAAACCAGACCCACCAACTAACCAACCAACAGAAGTTTTGTCTTTGTTTCTTAGGTCAAATCTCAAAGTTGGGAGAAGAAAGGCATTTTTGCCAGGCGTGGTGGCACATGCCTTTAATCTCAGCACTCAGGAGGCAGAGGCAGGCGGATCTCTGTGAGTTCAAGGCCAGCCTGGTCTACATAGTGAGGTCTAGGACAGCTGGGTCTACAGGGAGACTCTGTCTCAAAAAGACCCAAAACAAACAAACAAAAACACATTTTCTCTGTGCACCAGGGGAGTGGTGCCTCTGTCTGAATGGCCTGTTCTAGAGGAGTACATGGTGGTTCTGGCCAGTTCCAGGAAATAATGACAGGGAAGCTATTCCTCTGGTGTAAAACAGTCCCGTTCTGCCTCAACTGCTCTTTCACAGATGTTTGGCATGGATGCTCTTCTGAGGAACCCTGGGTTGAGGTTCCTCTGTCTTCAGTACTGGGTGAGTGAGGACTTCTGTGAAACCAGAGCCAAGTACCTTAACTTTCAGGGGCTTCTGATTCCTCATCTGTTAAATGAATAGGGTTTCCTTCCAGCTCTAAGATGCTGTGGTTTTGAGAAAGGGTTAGGGAATGTAAATGTGTCTCTCTGAATGGTCTCTCTAGAAATGATTCACTAGCCAGGCCACAAGTGCTTAAGAAGTCTTTCATATAGGCTCTTCATCTAAGATGCATGGTCCCTGACATCACACAAGACTAACGGAAACTTGGAGATCAAAAAGAGTTTGATGTTTAACAATAAGTATGGACCATATATTGGGGCTGAGCCAAAGGAGAGGACATTTCCAGGCAGTTCAGTTAGACAATGAATTTAGCCTGGTGGTCAGCAAAGTTCACGAGTGGATTTGGACCGGGGTGTTGGTTGCTTGTTGGGACTCTGTGGAGGGATGAGGATTCTGAGGTCCTGTGTGAAAGTGATAAGAAGAACTCTGAGGTCTGTGATTCTGTTCACACTGTCCTGGAAGCTGGGTATCCTCCGTGATCTCTTTTACCATCATTTTCTACTTAATAGAATTCTGTGTATAACATATTTGCAGTAGAAATTCTTAGAAAGAGGTAGAAGAAAGGGATATGAATAAGTGTGTGTATGTGTGTGTGTGTGTGTGTGTGTGTGTGTGTGTGAAAAACCTAAATCTGATTTGAGAAAACCTGAATAGATGCTCACTGCCCAGTATAGACAGGCACAAAACCTTTGTACCTTGAGCCCTTGTTTTCACTTACTGGCATTTTAAAGATGTATTTTAAATATTTTCTTATTTTAAATTTTATGTATATGAGTGTATTGCTTGAATGTATGTAAGTGCACCCATATCATGCAATGCCCCTGGAAGTCAGTCCTGGAATTGGAGATAGGGATGGTTGTTAGTTGCCATTTGAGTGCTGGGAACTGAACCTGGGTTCTCTGCAAGTGCAGCCAGGGCTGTTGACCACTGAGCCATCTCTCCAGCCCCTTTTGACATATTTGAATACTGAAGTTTTAAGATGACTTTGTTCCCTCTGAGGAGACACTGGAATTTTAGGGTTGGAAACCATATTGCTTCTTCCTGAACATCAAGTTCATGAGGTATCGGGCCCATGAATCTCATGTGCTCAGCTTTGTGTTCATCATTCATGTGTGCTTGTATATGGGCTGGTTCTCAAACTGCTGATGGAACTGGGCATGCAGAAATCCTACTCTGTACAGAGATGAGGGATTCTGGACTTTCTCGGGAGGACTATGGATTTTCGTCCCATCGTTCTGTAGTAATTAGTGAACATGTCTCGTGAAGACTCTTTAGTGTATCAGCTTGTCATTGATGCAACACAGAGCACCAGAAGAGTCTGGGTGACAGATCAGTGTCAAGTTGATCACCTGTCTGTTGAGGTACCCTTTTGACAAGTGACTCACCTACAAAGCACTGAGTTCCTCTGATGAATTGCAGGATATTGCTCTTCTGTAAAAGGGGGTTGTGTTTGGTTTGCTGTGTGCTGCTTCCTACCCCCCATCCCAACCAGCCAGCTTAATTTAAGCACTGGAAACTAGAGAAAAGAATCCACCTCATGATTCATCGAGTGCATAGTTCTTGCTAGTCAGTGTCTCATGCCTTTTAAATGCTTGGCTTTCTGGATTTGGCTCCTTCTGGCAGACACATCATTCAGGGGCTTTTAGGGGCAGCCTGACCATAGCCCTGGTTACGTGGACGTAGTCTTTGCTTTCCCCAGTGGCTGTGGCTTCTACATGTTTGAGTTCTGGAGTCTCTCTGGGGGCAAGTGAGCAGAACACAGTCTTACCTCTCAGTGCAATGTGACTTTAGCCAGAAGTTGAGCCTCTGGCTGTCTTTGCTCTAAATACTGGTATTTGAGGGAGCATGCAGAATGGAGCCAGCAGTAAGCATATGGCCAGGGTTCCTGTGTGGAAGAGAAGGCAGTGTGGGAAGAAGCTGCAGTCTTTTCCCTCTGGGATTGTCAGGAGAGGCAGGACCCTGACATGGAGCACAGAGGCTCAACTAATGAGACAAGACCAGGGCCATGGCCACCCCGGGATTACATGGTGAGCAGTGGGGCCAAATGGCCTACATGACCCAGGAGCAGAAAGGCATCTGAAATTCAGTGCTTCCCCCCAAGAAGCCCAGCTCCTTAAAATGGCAAATTATTATTTTTCTTCCTTTCTTTCATTGGAATTGTTTATGCATCTCAAATGAGCTGTAAAGGGAATTTTGGACATTCAACAAACTTCTGCTTTTTCAAGAGGCAGGTTTGAGAAAGGAACACTGTCACATTAAATACCAGCTGTTGTGCTTTTCACTGGGCCCGATGAACAGCAGCATAAAATGGCAGGGGATTAAATTGATGTAATGACAAGAGCTCATATAGGAGACTGTGGAAATGGGGCAGAGTCCTGCCCAGGCTTCGCTTTGATCTGCCTTCAGCAGAAGACATAATATACCTGCATTTCTGTTGATTCTAAACAGGGGGCATGTAAACAGAGGCATGGCATTTTTCCTAGTTGAAATTAACTAGCTATTCATTTCAAGCACTGGACACATTTCTGAGTAATGAGTTAAGTGCAGTTTTTGAGCGTTTGGATCTTATTATACGTCACAATAAGAGCGATTTTTGTTGCTCAGTTGGGTTCCCATTACAGAAGCTCACAGTATGTGGGCATCTGTGAATTATTCATTTGTTAAAGGGCGTTCTTCTTTTAGGAAAGTTCACCTTTATCTTGGTGGATTTAGGCTGCAATAACCACAGCTCTGAGAAGAGTCAGCGTCTCCCTCTCCATGTGGGGCTTTGATGCTGCAGAGCTCAGCTGAGGCGGCGGCAGGGGAAATACATATGTGTTTTTCATCTGGGAACTGTCTTTCCGGGGGAGGACCAGCTGGAAGATGTCAGCCAGGATGACCAAGCACTCTATCACTTGATGAGGGTTGCGTCAAAAGTGGCTGAGAGCCCTCCACACGCCGTGAGCTCGAGAGCGCCTTGAAAAGTCAAGAAAGCTTAACGTGCATTTGTGTAACATGAGAGAGCACATTTTCATCAGCACATTTTAACATATGGTTCTGAAAGAGAGAAGGGTCTTGCTCTGTGCTCAGGCTTTTTCTTTGCACATAACTAGAAAATCATCTTTATGTGTTTCTTTGCATAATGATTGTAACTGTTTTTAAGGGTTTGTGAAAAACTGTACTAATTTCTTTTTATTTTTTCAATTTTTATTTATTTAGTTGTGTGTATATATATATACACACAACTAAATATATTATATAATATATGTATATATATCGAACTCAGGTCATCAGGTGTGGTTACAAGCGTCTTTATATTTCCTGAGCCATTTTGCCAGCCCTGTCCTGATTTCTTTAAACATTGCTTTTATTGCCTCTATAGGAAAATGTGACCTCCCTGGCCTGGTACCATGGCTTTTCAGTTTTGACTGACCATGTTCTATAAAGAGGCTGATGGTCAAGAATGTTCTGCCCACTGAGTTTTCCATTCCTGAATTCACCTTAGTA
The DNA here is from genome assembly GCF_000622305.1 of Nannospalax galili. NCBI lineage: Eukaryota > Metazoa > Chordata > Mammalia > Rodentia > Spalacidae > Nannospalax > Nannospalax galili. The sequence goes on along the minus strand of NW_008352659.1, from coordinate 5,345,414 downwards.
GATTGTTTCATGTTCTTCCTTCTGTCAGAGGCTGTGCCTTCCCCTGATCTCAGCCCCAAAGATGTGGATCATTCTAACTTACCAACCAAAGCCATGCCTACAAAAGCTCATCTGTACATGAACCTGCTCTGTTAGTAATGTGCTACAGGAATTACCATCACCATATTGTGCTGTTTCATTCTCTACTAGAGATGTAGCCTCCATGGTGCAGTGTGGTAATAGTTACAATAACAGGAACATTAAGAAGCATTTATTCAGGTAGCTGTCACTCACTGCCTGGTGTGTGCTGGGGAGTGGAGGTGAGAGGGTTTGATAATTAAAAATCTAACATGGATCCTTGGCTTCAAGGAGCTTGCATTCTAGTAAGGAAGATAAACCATCCAAGAGCCACTCAAACAGCCATTTTCACTTGACAGTGTTGACTGTGATACAAGGGGATGTGTTCTGGTCTCATGATGGATGTGAAGGTTATTTGTATTGTCATGGGAGGTCAGCTAAGGTTTCCTTGAGGACAGAGCATGCTGTATAGTTTCCAGATGAAATGCAAAATGAAAATGCAGGTCCCCTGTTGTCTAAGTTGTGAAGAGTTTCAAGATGGCAGCAGTAGGCTTTTGAGTCAACTCAAGGGTTTTTCTAAGTGTGAGGCCCACTGCAGCTGTGCCACCTCAGGCCTCATAAAGCTGGCCCTTGGGGCTGGAGAGAAGGCTCAGCAGTTAAGAGGACTGACTGCTCTTGCAGAGTATCCAGGTTTGAATCCCAGCACCCACATGGTGGCTAACAACCGCTTTTAACTCCAGTTCCAGGGGAGCCGATGCCCTCCTCTGACCTCTGCAGATATAGCATGACACAGGTGCACCCACATGCATGCAGGCAATGTACTGATACACATGGAATAAAAATAATAATATATTTTTTAAAATTGAAGCCAGCCCTGCCTGTGGAAAGGCTATCTAAGCTGAGATGTGGGGCCAGAATAGATGGAAAGATGTTTCAGGAAGAGGAAATGGACTAATCAGAGTCTTGGCAAGAAAGAGCTTGGCATATTTAGAAGTCAAAGGGAGGCCAATGGGTGGAGTAAAGACAGCAGGTTGACTGTGATGAGGCGGGCTCTAGTTTTTATTCAAGCACCACTTACAGCTACTGAGATGTCCTATGCATGCCTCAAACACACATTTTCAGATTTAGAGTTGGTACAGTCATGCTCTACTGTGCTTCCTGTCTCATCAAAATCAATTGAAGGAGAGAAAAGTGTTTATCTGGCTTATGCATCCTGGCCACAATTCATTATTGAATGAATTGAGGGCAGGAACTCAAACAGGAATTGTAGCAGAAACCACGGAGGAATGCTGCTTCCCAGCTTGCTCTCTGACCCATGTTCAGCTAGCTTTCTTATACAGCTCCGACTCGCCTACCTAGAGATAGTGCCACCCAAAGTGGACTGGGCCCTCTTGCATCAATCATCAATCAAGACACTCTCTCACAGGTATGGTCACAGGAAAGACTGATCTGAGAAATTAGGCAAATGAGGTTTCCTCCTTCCAGGTGGCTCTAGGTTGTAGCAAGTTGACAATAAAGACTAACCAACACAGGTCACACAGATGGAGTGACTACGGCTAGCTGCAGGACCGAGGGCTGGTGCAGTGTTACTTGACGATCATACTTGGGTTCTAGACATGCTCAGTTTGAGATACCTTTGAAATTTCTAAAGAAGGGTAGAAGAAAGGGGATGCTCATGTGAGCCTGGAGCTTTGGGGAGGGGTCTTTACCAGTATAGGCTGTGGAAACGACTTACCAGGGCTCCATTGTTTAAAACTTGCAGCTGCTTGAAGAAGCCAATCAATATGTTCAAGGTCACACAGCTGCCAAGTGGAGGAGATGTATCTTCAAGTGTGGAATCTTCTGTTGGGATCCATGTTCTTGCATAACTTCCAGATAATACTGTCTTTTTAAAAATAAGTGTGTGTGTGTGTGTGTGTGTGTGTGTGTGTGTGTGTGTGTGATGCGTATATGTGTTTCTTTGCCTGCATTGGTGCACATAAATGTGATTACACATGCCCCAGGGTGGAAGTCAGAGGACAACTCGTTGTTGGTCCTCACCTCCTACCTTGTTTGAACCAAGTCTCTTCTTGTTTATTGCTGTGTACTCCAGACTAGCTGGCCCATGAACTTCTGGGAATCCTCTTACCTCTACCTCCCATCTCACTGTAGGAGACCTGGGATTACAGATATATGCTACAGCATCCAGCTTTATGGGGGTTCTGGAAAATCTGACCTCAGGTCCCCACATTTGCATGACAAGTGCTTTACCCAATAAGCTTTACCCAACTCCCTAGCCTGACTTGATGCCTTTCTTATGGTTTCCTGACATTGATATGCATAATTCTGTATACTGAATTAGTTCTAAAGAATTCCATATTAGACATTTCGATATTTAAGACATTTAGTGGAAATAGTCATATATTCCCTTCTGAGTAGGCTTTTTTTTTTTTAAGAGATCCACATCCCCTGTGTGAGAGCAGATGTAGATGAGATTGGGCTCAGAGCTGGCTGGGATGATGCATGTTTCTTCCAGCCACTTTCTGAGTCTTGATGATGACTCAGAGTCCTTCTCAACACCCTTCTCTTCCCAGTCTAGAACCAAGAAAACTGCAACTGAGACAGATGTCCCCTCCAGCAATCAGAGGCAACCTGTAAGAGTAAACCTATCTGCTTACAAATCAAAGGCGCTAGATTCTAGTTCAACAAGGAAGCTGAGGGTCTCAGAGGATGGTGGTGCTGAGTTGGAGATCTCTCCCTTGTTCTTCCCTCTCCTCTAGTAAATGGCCCCTCCTTTGGTCCGAGGTGGTGCAAACCCTTCCCCGAAGATCCACTCATCGTGTGGCTCAGTCACTGAAACGGCGCACAGCGCGTTGTGCACGTGTGCTTTTCTTCCTCTGTTCCCCTGTAAATTTTCTTATAAAAAATTCAGATGGTACATGAAATAATGTGAATTTAGCTTCATTAGGCTTGCCTTTGGATACCCCAAGTATTTGGCGTAGGTTGCTTAGTACCACCCTGAAAATACATCTTGTTGTCTTTGCCCTTGACGTTGAAATGAAGCATATTGTTTCCCTTTAGGATGCCGTTAAAAGTCGATGGTGACCTTTACGATGACTAATAGTTTTCATGGGGCTTTAATTGTGATTTTTTTTTTGACATGGGAGCCTCCATCTGCCTACTCCGTCTTTTGTATCAAGGAATCAATAAAAACTGCCGCCTTCTGTTGATGCTATAGGAGATTTTATGCCAATGACAAGGGATTTGATTTAATATTCTCTTTAAGTAAGATCAACACTGCTGCAGTGATAAACTCTTCGAAAAACTGTCAAGCACATCAATGTAGCATGAAACAAAAAGTTAGTAGCCTGGTTATAAATGAGCATGTGCAGCAGGTTTATGATTGTGTGTTTATATATATATATTTATATATTCCTTTCTGCTCTTTTGACCATGAGTAGGAAATGCAGAAGGGAGCATTTCATTACCATTGCCTTCTAAACTGCAAACTTTTTTTGCCAGTTAATGTTTTTTGGGGGGCCAATGTTGGATGTGGTGACACACTAGAAAAGGGTCTTTATGATTGGTGATATTATCCTTAGTGAGTATGGCTTTACAGTTAAATGGGAACCCAGCTGGCAATTATCGATAAAGCTTCTAGAATCTATATTTTGTTTGTTTGACTTACTCACATACACTTCCTTTTGGAGCTGGATTATCTGTGTAGCCTGTTTCCTAGGTTACTTTGGGGGTGAGTACAGGGCTTTGAAATTCAAGGACATGTGTTCTGTATGGTATAGGACAGGTGGGACACTATGCCTTTATTTAGTCCCCAGTTGCTAGCCATTTTCATTCAATAAGGATCCTCTTAGGGGAGCAATCCATCTATTTTTGACTCTGTTCTGGAGCAGCATTGAACTCAGGTAGGAGCAGAGCTGATTGGGAAGAAATGATTGGGGTGATTGATCAGACAGGTACAGGAGAATGATCATACAGGCTGTGGGAATGCCAGAGCCCCAGGGGGAATCCAGAGCTTCCTAGATGTGAACTACTATAGCCCTTGAACCAGGCTCAACCAGAGCAGCATTAGACTGGAGCTTGAGCATCACTTAGGGCATCATGTTGACAGAACAGGGGAAGGCAAGAGGCTGAGGCATGGTGGCTTCTATGTTGGGCAACACCATGAGAGCTGCAGGAAGTCCTTGCCCGAGTGTGTTTACTCTTGAAGGACAGCTCCTCAGAGCTTCCTGGAGAGCTGACCCAAGGAAAAAACACTGAACCACTCCCTTGATGTATGATCGTGGACCATGCCCCTCTCCATAGCCGGGGTCGTCAATAAGATCTCTTGTGAGACAAGAGTCTATTTTAAAAACCTTCCCTGTGGATTTCCCCACCAGCCTATAAAGCCTTCGAACCACCACTCCACACTTACATACTCAGCAAGCTTAGAGCTCCTGTTCCTTGTGTTTTCCCAGAAGAGTCAGAAGTTTGTATCTGGAAAGATGGTGATTTTCTTTGGACAGATCTGGAACAGAGATCTTGAGAACACTTGAGAAGCAGATCCCCTCCAGAGCATAGAATACACATTCTCATTAGGTTGTGTGATGTCTCAGAGACACACTGTACATTCAATTTCAGTGATCCAAAGAGTTCCATATTGTGAATCCCCAATGGAAACTCTGGAGGACAGGGCCGCATGAACTTTGCCACCTTGTGTTGATGCTACTGTGTTTGATCCACTAGTTTGTGTTGGTAACAACTACCGAAAATGACTGTAGTTATTGTCCTAGAGAATATCTACTTGGTTAAAATGCTGAATCTTCATTATACCAAACACAAGGCCCAAAGCTGAAGCAGACAGAGCCCATCCAAATAATTGGTCCATTTGTCACTCTTGGAAAGCACTCTGACTCTGAAATTTACATTTCTGTTCCTGTTTGAAACTTGGTAGCTTTCCTTTAGCCTTAGCCCCCATGCATGGACCATTTCAAAACAGCATCTGTGCAAGGGACCCATGAAGAGCTTCCTTTTGCTGGGCCCATGGGTCTTAAATTCCTAAATGCCAAGATATTGCTTTTCTGTTTGTTGGATCTAGCCCTCAGATAGAGCAGGAGCGACTCCCCAAAGCTTGCATTAATCTTTGTTGTTATTGTTGTTGTTTTTAGAATTCTTCATAGGCATGAGTCACTCGCCAGACCACACATCAGCTGTCATCTGCTCAACATTTTTGTCATTTTGGAGGGGATGAGCGTAAACGGAGAAAGTCTCTCTGCTCGTTTTCTTGGGTAGTATTTATGTCTGTGGAGTGGTCCCCTCTGGGATTTATTAGTTAATGATTTCTTTTTCTGTAAACATTTGTGGTATGTTTAGTGTGCTGTCCTAAAGGGGGAAATAACTTGGCAGCTTTATCAGGGCGTTATTGGGCTTTGCTTCACTCAACCGTTCAGCTGTGCTATCCCTTCTCCAGCCTCAGCCACACTGTCTGGAGCAGTCGTGTTTTTCCTCTAAGACAGAATCCCAGCCGAGTGCAGGCAGCTGGGTGACACAACCACATCAAAATGCTTTGAATTTTGAAAATGATTCCCCTCTTGGTACTGAGCCCAGAGATAAAAGCAGAGTAGTTGTCATCTTGAAAACAGAGCTGTATACACGGCAGAGTCTTTGCAATTAGCACACTTAAGATGTGTGTTAGAAATGATGGCATGTGGGATGTTACAGAGTGAAATACGGGTAATAGGGCTTTACATTTTCATGTTTCAGTTGATTTTTTTTCCCATTGCAGTTTTAAGAAAATTGTTGCACATTACTGAACCTCCTAAGTGCATCTTTAACATTGCTCTTTCTGTTTACAGCAATATCTTCCAAAACAACAGAAGTCTTGGTCACACACACAAAAAGCTTTTGCTGATTGGTTTTCCAAGTAGAGAAAGAAGAGTAGTTCATCTCTTTCTTAACATTTCTCTTCCTCCAGGTCATTCTAGATTATTCTCCATGTGGCTCTTTAGCCTGCTACTGAGGGGCTGGGTTTGATGGGTTTCCTGAACTTGAACCAGCTGGTAGTTTTAATGTACACCAGACTTACACTCTCTGCACTGGTTACTGTTCTGTTGCTGTGATAAAAAAAGGCAACTTATGGAAAGAGGAGTTTATGTGGGCTTCTGTTCCAGAGGACTAAGCCTACTGTGGTAGAGAGGCATGGCCACAGGCAGCCAGAGCAGAAAGCTGAGCATTCACATCTTCAAGCACATGCAAGAAGCAGACAGAGCAAATCGTTAAGTGGGGCAAGGCAATGAACTCTCAAAGTCCCCCACCCCTGTGACGTGCTTTCTCCAACAAGACTGTCTTCTAGAGTCCTCCCCAAACAGTGCCATCAGATGACCAAGTGTTTAAAGACTTGAGTCTATGGGGGACACTTCTCCTTCAAACCATCAGAGCCTCAGAAATAAATTCTCTCAGGGTCCCACAGGCATCTCAGGAAGTTAACGCTGAATGTTTCACAGGGATATAAACCAAGAGGGATATGTGATGTGAAGGTATCATATCAGAGTTACTTAAGTTGTGATCCAGGCTTCAGTGAGTGAGGGGTAATTTGTTAATTTTTAATTTCTAATATCCAGCATAGGGGCTGGTATATTGTAATGATTATAGTTGTGGTAGATGTTCATTATTTTGTCCAGTTGTCCTCTCCTTTTGTCTGATGGAATCTCACTTCCTGTTCTCCTTGGCATTGGGTTTGCCTTGCTTTCTTAATTCAATGAGAGGGGAAAATCTAGTTAGAAGATTTAAGACTTATTATTTAAAAAAATATTTTTTTAATGTGACTGAATGTATTGCCTGTATGTATATAAGTGCACCTATGTCATGTAATGCCCATGGAGGTCAGAAGATGGCATCAGATCCCCTGGAACAGGACTTACAGACAGTTGTTAGCTGCCACATGGATGCTGGGAACCAAACCTAGGTCCTCTGTAAGAATAGCCAGTGCTCTTTAACTGCTGAACCATCTTTGCAGTCCCAAGATTTAATATTTATTCAGTATACCCCTTGTTTTGCTATGATAAGCCCTAATACCTTATATTGAGAGATCAGAATTCAAGGATATTGGAGAATCTGGTAGCTTGGGTTTCTGAGCAACTGTAGTGACACTCCCCCCCATCCCCAACAGTCAATCCACATTGGTCTTGTGAAGTCAGAGGGGGATAACCCCATTGAAATTTGAGGGTTGTTGGCACAACACTGAATAGTTTATTTTAGTGGTAGGATAATTAACATTTATTTAGTGCTGTATGCCTAGAGTATTTTATATGTTCATTGATGTGATCATTACTGTAACTCTTTGAGAAACATACTGTTGTTATCTCCATCATATAAGAGAGGTGATTTGGGTCCAAAGATGTGAAGCCATGGGCCAAGATTAGATCACTGATTTGAAACTGATCTGAGACTAGAATTCAGAATGTCTGGAAAATACTCAATAAGTGGCTGATGAATGGATCAAGGTCAGAGGGCGTTTGTAATCTGCTGGGGCACCTGATGTTTCATGTGATATCATCCGGGTCACCACTCGGTATCATCCGTTCTGGATAGCTTTGGTTACCTGTCACTTTTCCTGTATACTTCCTTACTTTTAGGTCTTGAAAAAGCCTGGCTTTCTAGTTCTCCATATAATTTGAGTAGTGTGATGGTGGCAACACCCTGTCCAGATTTGAAAGGCTGGTTGCTCCAAAAGGCTACATGAGGCACCAGGAAAAAGGCCAAGGCCCCAGGGCAGGAAAGAACTAGTCTTGCCATTGGATGGAGGATGGACTCAAGATTAGCATCTGCAGTCATGGTCTTGGGCCTCATGGAAGATGACCATCATGTGAGAACTCCCATATGTGGAACTGGTCCAGTATCTCCAAGGAATAGTGTGAATGACTACATACCTTTTCAATTGTTACTGCTTCAGAAAGAGGATGGGGGACAATTTTTCCTACATGGGGGTAGAAGGTGAGGACTTGTAGTGTGGCCTGGAAGTTCCCAGAGTTGTGATTTTAAGTTTTTCTTCTAATATGTTTTGGTAAGATGATGACCTTAACTAACTTCTGTTACAAGTAACAGAAGCCTGTCTGGTCTTGTTTAAACAAAACAACATGATTTGTTATGATGTGAAATATTGAGCCCTTTTATGGATCTACTGTGTTGAATATACAGACAGGCTCCAAGGACAACTGCATGTAGCCTGGAAAACTTGCCATAGGAATAGCTTTGTCTTCAACTCTGCAAGGTTGGGCAAAGCTCTGGTTCTCTGTGTGTGTGCTTGCTTGTTCTCTCTCTGGTTTTCCTTTTGTGGTGTTGTTATCATGTAGTTCCTGGATGCATAGGTTCAAATAACCATCAAAAAACAATATGAAACTTTTGTGCTTATTGGCTTACCTGGGATGTGAAAATTTGATTTCTGTATCCACAGACTAGTTTTGGCTCCATTGGCAGGAGGTGTGGTAGAATCCTATCTGCCACATGCTCACCAGTGTATGCTGACTGCTTAGAATGCTGGGGATGTGGATTATGTACATGATGGTGCCTCTGTCTTTGACATAATCCTGCTATGAAGGGACCACAAAGCCAGAACTCAGCTTAGAGGGTCCAGTGGGACCCATGAATCAAGGCTAAAGCAAGTTATACTTTGTTTTAATTCACAGAAATTTTAACAGTTCAGTAGGTTGCCTTTGTGAGGTGGTTACCTCTCTCTTGGTGACATCATTTAATTTGAGGCTGGATGACTGTATATCATAGTATGCTGTTTTTAAAAGTATTTTGTTATTTTTAATTTTTATGTCTATGAGTGTTTTGTCTGTATATATTTAAGTGCACCCATGTCATGCAATGCCAACAGAAGTTAGAAGAGAGTGTTTGTTACGGATAGTTGTCAGCTGCCATGTGGGTGCTGGGAACCTAATCTAGGTTAGGTGAGCTATCTGATGAGCTATCTCTCCAATTCCCATAGTATGTTATCTGCAGGAACTGCTTCCTCATCCAACAGCTTAGACCAGACACTCAATTTCATGATTTTAAGCTACACTAAGTGATGTAACTTAGAGGTATTGGAAAAACAAACAAACAAACAAACAAACAAACAAATGAAAAAAACAAAAAGGAGGCGGGAATGTGAGTTATAAGTGACCAGGAAAGTTACTTTGGAACGGTTAAGACTTGAAGTTGGACATGAGGAAACAGAAGGTAAACAGATAAAGGAGGAAGAAGGCACTGCATGTTGGCACAGTGCACTATGTGCAGACATAGAGACAATGACAGTGGGATGTTTGAAAAAGCCAGGACATGTCCATATGGGGTCTACAAGAAGAAAGGAGGTAAGACAGGTTTTAGGAGAGTGTCAGAATGGTAATACAAAGAAACTGGCCCTCCATTCCTGATGCTATGGACTAGGGGGCACTTACTTGAGGTAGCTGCTCTATTATAAAAGAAGACCCAAGAAAGAGCAGTTCAAATAAGGAAGACATTTTATCATCTCATCTAAGAGTAAGATGGAGGCAGACAAGTAGAGTTTGCTTCAGCAGCTGACAACAGGGATCAAGACTCTATCTTTCTATCTGACAGTCTTAGCATATGGACCAAGCGCTTAGGCCTGGGTATAATGATGATACAAATCCTAGATGGATGTAGGGAAATCTTGCTGAAGGAAGAGGAGGAATTTATCTTACTCTTTGTCCCTTTGTGTGTGTGTGTGTGTGTGTGTGCGTGTGCATGTGCGTGTGTGTGTGTGTATACGTACATGCACATGTTCATGTGCATGTGGAGACCAGAGAACAACCTTATGTGTTGTTCCTCAAGAGTCATCCATCTTTTTCTTTAAGACAATGTCTCTTACCCTCCTAGAGCTTGCCAAGTAAGCTAGGCTGGCTGGCCAGCAAGTCCCAGGGATATACCTGACTCTGGCTCCCCAGGTCCTGGGATTGAAAGTATGTGCCACCTTACCTGGCTTTGACACATCCCTTTTAACTTGAACTGTTTTCAGATACTCACCAGGAAATATTCCTTTGTGTTCCATTGACCACAGTTCATCACACACACAATAGATCTAGGAGAATATGTGATAGAGGAAAGCAGGCTCTATAAGCCAAGATGGAGCTTTCAGGGGAAGGGTCTTGGGGTCAGCTGTCAGTGGTACTGTTTCCAGCCAGCCCTTACAGGTCATCTTGTGCCATCACCATAGAAAACGAGCCATAATAATTGCCATATATTTGTACTATGTGTTTGGACTCTGGTAGTCTGTTGTTCTTTCCAATGACCCAATGTTGTATTCATTTACTGACAAGCAAATGGAGCACCACGAGGGTGACTCAGATAGTATCTAGAAGAATTAGACCTTCCTGAATCACAGAATTACAGCTTCAGTCTTGAAAGAGGATTAGGACCAACACTCCTTGCTCCTCCAAAGGTATCTACCCTGAGTTCAGTATCCTTTTTAAATAGCAATGGAGCTGAGCCTTCAATAGTTGCTCATAGGGATGGAAGTTTCCAGACTACTAGTCCAGCATACTTTCCAGACTGCTTTGTTGGCAGAGTGCGGACCTGTCATGGGATAGGAGAATGCCTGGCTTTCTTCTGGGGTGCCCCCAGGAGGGATCTTTTATAGATGCTGGCTGCCGTGTGGGTGACGTCATGGCAGCTGGCATTGCAGGGCATGCTGAGATCCATTAGTGGGTGCTCAGCTCCCCTCCTGGGTGAAGTGGGAAAGTTAGTTTGGCTGCTCCAACTTCCGTAAGCTCAAGACCCTGTGCCAGGTATTTCTGTTTTCTATTTGCTAACTGTTAGTTGAAACAAAGGGCTGTTTTGTTGGGTTTGTGTTTCCCTGTGGAAAAGATTACTTTAGGCACATTTTAGAAAATGCTTTTAAAAAGAATCTTGTGCAAGTTGAAAACAGAGGGAAAGAAAGTAAATGTCTTGATGGCTTTTTATTATAGAAAAAACTGTAGTGAAAACTCTCTTAAATCCTTCCCTCCTCCCAGCCTACCAAACAAGCCTTTGTCTGTGGGAGGAGGGTTATGCTTAAACAACAGGGCAGAGATGAGCAAGTGACATTATTTGGGTCCCAGTACAAGTAAGGTTAATTGCTAGGGCCTTTTCCTACTTGTCAAAATGAAAGAGGGTGTTTAAGAGCAAGTGTGCTACTAGTGGTGGTGCAGGTAGGGGTTCTCTACAAACACACTTGGGAAACCATTTTCAGCCTGCAACATGAGCTTTTGAGGTATAGGAAGAGGGTAAGAAAAGTCCATGCCACAGCAGGAAGATGTTCTTTTTTGGGTGGAGGGAGTGTTTTTAGGGTTCAGTGGTTCTCTTTAGAAGCCTATAAATTTGCCTTGTACTTTTTATAATCAAGAAGTGCTGCTGAGAGAGATATACCAATTATGTTATCAGAAATGTTCCCTTAAACTTCCTTTTCTGTGGAGCTTGGTGATTGGCCAGTCATTGTGTTGGCAGCTGGGACTCTGCTGAGGTCCTAGATGTGTCAATGGTTTGGGATGAGCATCTGAAGGTGATGCCCCAGGTGTTCCCCTGTGGTCAGGAGGACTTGCCTTTCTTCTGCATGACTCCTGTATTAGTTATTGGTCTTGTTACTGTCAACCTCATGAAGGAAGGGTTTATTTTGCCTCACAGTTTGAAGGTGCAGTCCATCACAGTAGGGAAGTCATGGCAGCAGAAGTGTGAGGTAGCTGGTCACATGGTGTCTGCAGTCAGGAAGCAGAGATGGAGGAATGCTCAGCTTGCTTTCCGTTTTATTCAGCCGAGGACTTGAGCCTGTTCAATGGTGGGATGGTGCTGCCCACAGTAGGTGGGTCTTTCTACCTCTATAAACCAATTCTAGATAATCTGTCACAGGCATGCCCAGAGGCTACTCTGCTCTATATAATTCCTCACAGGTATGCCGAGAGGCTGTGTTCTAGATGATTCTGATTGCAGAGTCCATCAAACTGACAGTAGAGATAAATCATCAGAACCCCTAAGACAGGCAAGGTCACAGAGGAGGATGGCCCACACTGCTAAGTGTGATAACCATTAGTCACTGGGGGCTGTCGGACACTGGAAATGGGGAAAATTGAAATGTTTGGAAAAATAAAACACATATTAGGGGCTGGAGAGATGGTTCAGCAGTTAAGAAAACTGGCTGCTCTCGCGGGGGACCTGGGTTTGATTCCTAGCACCTGCGTGGTGGCTAATAACCATCTATAACCCCAGTTCCAGTAGTCCTCTTCTAACCTCCATGAGCTTTGCATGGCATGGATACACTTACATACCTGCAGGCAATACATTCATAAACTAATAATAATAAACTAATAATAATAATATCAAACACTTAGAAAAAAGAATACAAGCATCTCATAGTCTTTTTATTTTGATATCTTTACATATTTAAATGGTCGTAGTTTGTTATGTTAAATACAATATAATAAGCTACTTTTACATTTTATGTGGCTATTAGAAAAATGTAAATTATTTTCATGGCTCATGTTTCTGTTAGATAGTTCTGATCTAGATCAAGGTGGCAATGTATAGCTGTCTGTCTTTTGTAAATAAAGTTTAATTGGAGTACAGACTCACTCACTTTCTTGAGAATGTCTATACTGTGGCTGCTTTGGGGCTTTCAGAGGCAGAGGGTAACTTCAGCAGTGACTATATGGCTCGTGAAACCTAGAATACTTATTATCTGGATCCTTTCAGAAGAAGTTTGCTCACCTCCAGTCTAAGAGATTCTGAATGGCTTGGCAGAATTTACAATGAGTCTGAGATATCCTGATTTTTAACCCTGGCAGGTTTCTTCTGTAAGCGCAGGAGAGAGAATTCTCTTGGTGCTTTTGAGCTGCTCCGGGAACATGTTCCTTTTCATTCTTGCTAATCTTTCTAAACAAGATGTAAATCTCAGGGACTGGGAAGGCTCAGTAGTCAAGAGAGCTAACTGCTCATGCTGAGGTACCCAAGTTTGGTTCCCTGTACCCGTGCTGGGCCTCTCACAACTGCCTGCCTATAATCCAACCCCAGGGATCCAGCACCCACTTCTGGAATTTGTGAGCACTGTACTCAGGTGAACATTCCCCCACACATAATCCCACTCATGTGTATTTTACATACAAATACACATAATTAAAAATCTTTTTTTTTTCAAAGACACAAATCTTGATTCCCTTGCTGCTGGGAACCTGGAAGGAAGCATTGCAGAGTGGCAAGATTTTTCCCCTAGAGATGCAGTTACATCCAGGTGCGCAGCCATGTGGAGTGGCTTAAAGGGTGACTGAGTAGACGTCGTTCGTTTAATAATTACGAATCATGCAGGTATTTGTAGACCCGAGAACTCGCAACAATAATAACCTGTTCCAAGGAAGAGGATAGGTCCTTGTCAGCTGTGCTGTTGGCAGGCGAGGTTTGGCTGGCCAAGTGTAAGCTTTGGTGAGCATCAAGACTGGCAAGGAGAGGTAGAACACAGGATGGACGACACCAGAGGCCACAGCTGTCCTCGCCTAGATTGCAGACCACCCTTGATATAGCTCAGGGACAAAGACCTCTAGAGGGTTATCAGAGACTTGGGTGTCACACTTTCTTAAAAAGCCTTCCCACTTTTCCCCCCTACTTAAATGCACTTCCCAGATCAAGTTCCTGAATCAGGGTCAAGTTCCTCTGGGTTTTTGGTAGAAGTGCTTGCCAGCATAGGGCATAGCAGGTTATGGTGAATGGAGTTACAGTATTCAGAATGAATTACAGGATGCTAGGCACGTGATTTACCACCTACAGTAAGCAGACTTCACACATGGTGTATTTCTGCTGTGTTGGTTAGTTATTAACTGCAAAAAAGGGGAAATTCATTTAGAAGACGTGCACATTTTTTATGAGGTGAGGTCGCCAGGAGATGCATGGCATTTTAAAGCAAACAAATTCCTGGGAGAATCCGAGCTTCCCACCCAGAAATGTGGCAAGGAATGAAAACATTTACACCAGTTTAATATGAATGGTTGAGGAAAATATCTATTGCACATTGAACATGATATATGAAACTATAACGCACTCTTGTGTAGTAAGCAGCGGAACCATTCACCTAATGGATTACTATTCGAGTTGACATTATTCTGCATCTTTTCCATCTTCTCTTGCCAACTACTGGAAACTGTCAGAGAAAGCCTGCCAGATACATAGGCGCTCCTGGCCTGGGGGTTGCGAGCTCATAAGATTCTGCAAGGCAGAGGTTACCCCATGACCCTCATGCTACAAACTACAGTAGAAATCAAAGGATGACAAGCAGCATAAACAGTGGCTGTGTGTGGAAAGTCAAAGTCAAGACGAATGGAGATGAGACTTTCTCTGTCTCCTGCTCCCTTTTTCGTCTCTAAAATGAAGCTTATTCCCTATCTTCCAGGAGAAGAAAAAGTGCCATATGGCTTTTGGGGGGTCACAGAAGTACTTCTTGGTCATTCTTATAACAGAGGTAGAATCCGGCCTAATCTGCTACCTATTGGATGCTAAAGGTAGGAGGAATTTGGGAGCCTTTTCTTTTTCAGATGAAGAACCTGAAATGTTGGGGACAAACCTTCAAAACGTTTATAGCTTGCCTGATGCTAAATGCTAGTTAAGAGCAGGACTGATGTTAAGAATTCAAACATCTCACCCCATGGCCCAGAGATCTTTGTTTCCTACTCCTTTGCTTATGTGTGTGCAAAGAACATGTGCACACATGCACACAGCTACTTGGAATTGGGATCCCTCTTTTATATGGATTCTTTCTCTGTTTTTTCAGACAGAGTAATTAAAAATGATCCTGATCCTTTTTAAAAATTTTTATTTTTATTTTATGTGTATGGGTGTATTGCCTGCATGTAGGTGAGTGCACCCATGTCGTGCAGTGTCCGCAGAGGTCAGGAGAGGGCGTCATATCCCCTGGGACTGGAGTTACAGGTGGTTGTTAGCCACCATTGTGGGTGCTGGGAATTGGACCTGGGTCTTCTGCGAGAGCAGCCAGCACGCTTAACTGCTGAGTCATCTCTCCAGCCTTGACCCTGATCCCTTTATCATTTGATTTGCAAATAGTCTGGAGTGCTGGGATTATAGGCATGTGCCACCATACCCAGCTAAATTCTTCATTTTAAACTATTATTTTTATTTAATTATTTATTTATTTTGGTCTTTTTTTGAGGCAGAGTCTCCCTATAACCCCAGCTGGTCTGGAACTTGCTATGTAGACCAGGCTGGCCTTGAACTCACAAGTTTTATAATTCGACTCCCATACTGGTCATAGTAAACAATTTGGTATTGGAGAACTTTAACACAGTTCGGGAATTCTTGAGAATTAACCATTGCCCAATGCATTTGTGACATATTTAAATAAACCAAAGAGGCTAATCCTTCCAAAAGCAAAAGATGTTCTTTTCAGTGTGAAATATATAGGTTTTGACATTTCCGTAATTTTTAAACTCTCAAGAATTTTATTCTGATGTTTTGTCTGACATCCCCAAAGTCTTTAATTTAAGATCACTGAAGAACTCTTGGTTCGTATTAATTCTGTTTCATTTGTGTATTTTATATATTTACTGGTCGTATTTGAAAAATACCTCTTGTGAACACTCTGTATAATTTTGGCAGAAAATTACTTTTTTGTATTTCTGTGATGATCCCTTGAGATCATTTTTGCATAAATCCAGCCTTCCATTTTCAAATACAAATCTGTTGTACAGATGATTCTTCTCAGAAGAAAGGATGCATTTGTAGCTGAAAATGTAAGTGACTTTTCATGGAAAATACATCTCACATTTCCAAAATGTGGTGATTGCGTGTTGTGTGTTTTTTGTGCCTGTTCAGGAGATTGGTTTCCTTAGACTTAGGAAAGTCTTGATTGCGGGGCAGGTAGGGTCCAGTGATATGTTGGTGTCACATTAAGGAGTAAGTAGAGATAATTCAGGAGCAAGCAGGAGACCAGAGATGTATGTGGTGCTGAGCTGAGAATGTGGGGGTTGGGGGCATTGATGTGGGGGTGTTCTGACTCTTCATTACTGTGTATGTTTGCAGGAGTTCACACCTAGAGTTAAATACCACAGTCATCCTCTGCAGTTTATCCCTGCCTGTGCTTTTTGATAACAATTCAGATTTTTATTTGGTGTCTGAAGGAGATGATTTTGGGAATAAACACACTCCCCTTCTCAAGTTTTATGAAATAGTCTGCCGAGAACTGTGAGGCACCCTCCTCTTCCCTGTTCTTTCTTCAGAATAACAGTTACCATTGGAGGGACGTGGAGGCCTTGCTGTAAAGCAAAGACTAAAAGCAA
>NW_008352659.1:5295002-5329015 GCF_000622305.1 Nannospalax galili | reverse complement strand
TTATTTTGATATATCACAGTGAAAGATTTATCGTCCTCTTTTTTTTTAAAAAAAAAAAAAAAAAAAAAAAAAAAAAAAAAAAAAAAAAAAAATCAATGTATTCAGATTCGTGCCAGAGAAAGATTTGAGTTTGGGAACATTTACATCTGTTTTCAATAATTCCTCACATATGTTGCAGAATGTACGTTATCCATCTTGTTATCCAGGAAATAACATTTGTTGCAAACAGTTTGCCAATTCGTAATTTTATTGAATTTGTTTATCATGCTGGGGCTTCATATGAGGTCTGAAAAGATGGTGATCTTTGGTGTTCCAGCTGTTGTAACATTCTGTAGTGGGGCCCTCATTCCCGGACGCACTCCAGTGCTTGCACTTTCTTGGAACTCCAGCTTAAGTGGGTCCCTGTTGATTGGGCAGCTATTCTTAAGGAACACAGAACTTTGCTAACTCACACCTGAAATCCGTTTTCATTGCTGCCTTTCAAATACAATCTTGGGACTTCTGTGCTGAATAGCTTTCCTTACGTACTCTCCCGTCTTTGAAACCTGTTTTGACTTTCAAACTGTTTCTATGTTTGACTTGAGAAGACACTGCTCCCCAGGGGGACAAATGATTCTGTCAAACCATCCCAAACTAGCTCATGCTTGAAAATGGGTATATTATCCTCCATAGAGAAGCTAAGAAACACTTTTATGCTATATAAATATCATCATTTTGGTCAGGAGTGGTTGGTAGGTGAAAAGCAAGTTCTATCAGGTGGAATTTCACACTTCTATTTATTATTTCATGTGTGTATGTGTATATGCATGTTTGCACAGTGTGTGTGCACACATAAATGTGTATGGCTCATGCACGTAGAGGCCTGAGGTTGACTTTG
The DNA here is from genome assembly GCF_000622305.1 of Nannospalax galili. Lineage (NCBI taxonomy): Eukaryota > Metazoa > Chordata > Mammalia > Rodentia > Spalacidae > Nannospalax > Nannospalax galili. The sequence goes on along the minus strand of NW_008352659.1, from coordinate 5,328,138 downwards.
GGAGTCTCACTTGATTGCTCTTTATTGTATTCATTGAGGAAGGTTCTCTCAATCGAACCTAGAGTTCACTGATATGGGCTCATGCCCCTAGCTATCTTCTCCAGGGATCCCCCACCTCTGCCTCCTGAGTGATGGGATTCTAAGCCTACCTCACTTCCACCTGGCATTGCCATGGGGTTCTAGGGGTCTGAACTCCAGCCCTCACACTTGGTAGCAAGTGCTTTATCCACTGAGCCGTCTCCCCAGCTCTGCCCTTTGTTCTTTTGCAGGCATTTTCTTCATTGAGGTTTATATTGTCTTTGCCAAAATTGGGAAGCGGGGGAGGTTGGGGGGGAGCTCTGAAAGCTATTTAAATCTGAATTATTTCTTAATGTTTTTAATGGTTTCTTATAACCACACAGATGTGATCTAAGGACCATTTGGAAGTTACTGAGTTTCCTTGGAGATGAGACTTGGCATTTTCCAAACCAGAGTTTGCTTTTGTGGCCTGGAAGTTGCAGGACTTATATATTTAGAGGACTAAAGATGATTCCCCACCAAGAAGTTTTGTCAACCTGACCTTCTCTGCTCTTACGGTGCTGCACACACAGCAGTAATCTCTGCAGAGGAGAGCAAATAAAGCGAAGAAATATAGCAGGACGTGTTATTTTTACATCCTAAAGTAAATTCTCCAGCATTAAGGCTGACTGGGAATTTTCATCTTGGAGTTCTCATGAATGCAACTCCACCTCCACGTTGTTCTCTAGAGTCTCTTTTTTATTATCAGTCTTTGAGAGAGGTATTTCTTGTAGTAATTTACTTGGCCAGAGGTAAGTGAGATGTGCAGTTGTGGAAATCAGGGGCTGAGAGAAGCCTCTCAAGGTCTGCTGGTTCTGCCCTTTGGCCCCAAGGTGTTTGAGGTCCTGTAGCTGGTCAAGGTCCAGGTGGAGGATGAACTCACTTGGACTTAGAGGACTTGTGTCACTCAGAGTTTTATAATGAGAGCACTTTAAACGTTAGTTCATGTGCTATGAATGCTCTCTGAAGGGTCTGAGGAAAGGATTCTACAATTCTCATGCCCTCGACTTGAGAAATGGCTCAGGAGATGCCCAGGAATCTGAGCCTAGGACTTGTCTCCTCTCTAGGATGGTGTCCTCTCTAGCCTTCTGCCCCAGGACAGGAACTGAGCTGGGACTCTCCCGTGATTGGTTATCACTGACTGGCTCCAGTTATTGGGGGACTGGCAAAATGGAGGCACCTTTTCTGGCCCCAGTTTAGTCACTAATCTATGCATGAACATTACTTGGGAAAATGTGTCTCACCCTTTGTAATGTTCATTTTCTCATCATGGGGTAGGCAGAAGAGCTTAATGCTGGGTGCTCTAATCAACAGTGGAGGAAGGGAGAAGAAAATGCAGTCAAGTGGCAAACTCAAGCAACCAGCACCTGGTAGAGCAGGCTCCATGAGGTTTAAGGACCTGGGCATATCTGCTCTGTCCTGTGGAGCTGCCCTCCCATGTGCATCTATACCTGCTTACCTTAGGGATTCCTTTGGACTCCTCTTCCTCGTCCATGAAGGGGAATGCTTGTTTGCAGCTGAGCACTTTTATGACCCCGATCTTTAAATCTTTCTGAGGTACTTTACCATTTATACATGTGGATATCTCTTCAGAGCATCCTGCTTGACAGGAAGCTTCCCAAGTTAACATCCTTTGCATTATGAATCTACAGAGAAATTTCCTGTATCATCATTGAGTCTTGGTTGCCTTTTGATTACCATTTCATCCCTCCTTGTATCTTGTGGTTTTTTCCTTTTATAACTGTAACCAGCATGGTGAGAAGCCAGTTGGTACCATCACTTGGTTTGGAATCATCTCAGCCAAAATCCAACTTCCTGTGCTTCCTGTACAACTACTACACCACACAGCTGATATTTCTGATACTGTAGGTAGACTAGTTCTCATTTTACTCCTGTAGCACCTTTAACATCTGCATTTCTACTAATAGAAGTATGGGTAGATATCCTCCAAGACACTATTGGCTTTCTTTACCACACTGCTAATCATCTCAGAATCTTCACTAGCAGATTCGTCAATGTGAGTATTACCACTAACACTCTAAAGCAGCCCAGCTGCTTTTACCTTGCTCTTCTAAATTCCTCCAGTCTGCTCTCCTCCTTGAATTCCAAACACTTCTGTGAGTTTAGGTATTTTTATAATAGCACTACAATGTTAGGTACTCAAATCTATATTAGTTATTTATTGCCACAGCCACAATTTATCACAAAGCTAACAGTCTAAAATAATACACATTTATTCTCATAAAGCTTAATTTAGATTTATTAGTTTTATTTTATGTGTATGAGTGTTTTGCCTGTATGTAAGTAAGTGCACCTATGTCATGAAATGCCCACAGAGGTTAGAAGAGGATGTCAGGTCCCCTGGAACTGGAGTTAAGACAATTGTTAGCTGCCGCGAGGGTGCGGGGAATCAAACCTGGGTCCTCTGCAAGAATAGCCAGTACTGTTAACTGTTGAGCCATTTCTCCAGCCCCATCATAACATTTTAAGTACTTATTTATTTAATTTCTTGTGTATTGTGCTGTGTATGCCCATGAGTGTGTGGGTACATGTGCCCCTGCACATGCATATTGAAGTCAGATCGAGACATTGGGTGCCTCACTCTGTTATCCTGTGCTATTTATTTATTATCTAGCAAGACAGGCTCTCCTAGGGAATCAGATATCAACCATTTAGGCTAGGCTGACTGGCCAGTAAGCTCTTGGGATCTGCCTGTTTCTACATTTCCAATGCTGGAGTTACAGGCATATATGGGTCCTGGGGATTCAAACTCAGGTCTTCATGTTTACAGAACAAGGGCTCTTACCCACTAAGTCATCTTCTTAACTCCTTCATAAAGTTCTGGAGGTCAAAATTTCAAACAGGTCTCCATTTGGAAAGCTCTGTAAGGGGAATCTGTTTCCTGGCTCTTCTGGTTTCTGCTAAGCACCTGTAATCCATGTCCTGTGGTCACTTCCTGTATTCAGAGCACATCCCACTGTGCTGCTCTCTGTTCTCATTATCATGTGTGGTTTGCATGAGAATATTCCCTATAAGCTCCAAGTATTTGGACATTTTGTCCCCAGTTGGTGGTGTTGATTTGGGAGGTCTTAGAAGGCATGGCCCTGCTGGAGGAAGCATGTCACTGGGGGCCGGCTTAAAGAGTTCTTAAGCCTTGCCAGATCTCCAGTCCACTCTCTGCTTCCTGTGCCTGCTTGAAGATGTGAGTGCTTAGCTTCTGCTCCTACTCAGCCACCTCTGCCGCCACGGCTCCCCACCAGGATGGACTAATTCTTGCCCCTTTGGAACCATAAGCTAAATAAATTTCTTCTATAAGTTGCTTTGGTCAGTGTTTCTATCACAGAAACAGAAAAGTAACTAAGACATCATGCTACCTTCTTTGACTCAAAGACTCTATGCATATATTTTCTTCTCATATGGAACATTGTGGCCATACTGGGCCCATCCAGGTAATCCAGAGTAATGTCCCCACTTTAGGATGCTTACCTTAATTATCTTTACAAACCCCGTGACATGACAGTCACAAATTCTAGGGATTAGAACACAGACATCTTTGGGATAGTATTATTCAGTCTATCACACAGCTGTTCTTTCAGTTCTCCCAACTTTTAAAAGATTAATAAAAAAGTGTATAGTTGTAGAAGGAACTGATTTAGGAGTCTGAAACCTGGACTTGAGTCTCAATTGGGTTACTAAAAAGTTGTATGCCTGAGAGAAAGCCATTTTGCTTTCTTTGGACCTCAATTTCATCAGCCATAAAATGAAGGGATTGAACCGATTGATTGCCAGGGTATTTTAGGACTCCCCACTGTTACGGGTCTTTGGTTCTGGGCATTCACTGAAGTAAGTGCTTTTGTAGACATAAAAGATGATGAGTTCCAGTTGTCAGTCAGTTGTGAATTGGCCAACGTGATGCAGCAGTTGGGCTCTAAGTTTCAGTTGCTGAGTCTCCTGTTGTACCTGCCACACTGGACCTAGCAGTCATCCATCGGCTCAGAGCAAAAGCCTTATCAAGTATGGTTGCTCTGAGAAGGTTCTTAGGTTGAATAAAGGGGGTAGTCATGGCCATCTAATACCCACAGGATCTAAGTGACTTAAGTAGTAAAATTGAGTTTTGAATAAAAGGATTTTTATGTTCTCTGGGCTGGAAGCTCTGGCTAAGAAAGAAGAAGGTGTTCCAAAGGTCTGTTTCTCCAGTAGGAGGAAGAACGACCTGCGGAGAAAGTGTGCATTGTCCTCTGCTGGACTCCTGCAGCTGCCGAGGAGGCTGTTGCAGCCAGCACGTGTTATAGAGCTCAAGAGAGTTGGAGGTGACGTCTGGTGCTAAGTCCTCTGCCAACAAGACCAGGAAATTAACTCAAGCCGACACCCAACAAAGCAGGTCAAAGAATTTTCACATGGAGTCTGGAAGGGTCCACAGGAGGAAATTTAGTTTCTCAGCTTGTCCTGTGGGAATCTGTGCCATGAGGGACTGATACACAGTATTTTGCTTCTTGACAAAGGGCAGGTAATCTGAAAAGAAGTCTCAGCTGGGCCATCACGTTGTTTAAAAAGTCTGAAAAGATAGGTTAAATCCTGTGGTTTTTGGAAACCTATGTTTCACTCACCTGAGTGTTGTATTCTCTACCTTCATAAATTGGCACAGCTTATTTTCTTGGTCTGGAAATTCCTTTCCACATTGTTATCTGCCAATAACTTTCCCTATTCTTCAAAGATGGCCTGGAATACCATGTTTGCCTAAGTGCTCTTCTTTTTCTTCAACTCTCACTGTTTCTATTCTCTCTCTCTCTCTCTTTCTCTCTTTCTCTCATTTTTTCTAAAGTGCTAGAAATCAAACCCAGGGCTTTGTACAAATGAGGCAAATGCTCTACCATGAAACTTACATTCCCAGTTTCCAGTTTTTAACTTTTAAATGGCACTGGACAACAGAGGATGTTTTAAAATGTGTTTTCTCTCAGTTATAATGTTATTGGGAAACATAATCATTTTTTGCATCTCTTGAGGTACCTAAAACAGAAATAGGAAGCTTATTTAATACATGTAGACAGGTGGATAGAATGAAGGTCTAACTTCACACATAGGTATAGATTCATTGGGCACGTAGAACATAATAAATCTGTAGAAATCTATTTCGATATGCTGATATCAGGATGCTGACACAGAGGTGATTTAGTGTTAGAACAATGCTCAGTGCAGAGAACATGGAAGACTTGTATAATCCCCAAGCTTCAGGGGACCACGTTCCCATCATAGAGTGACTATAGCCCAGTATCCACGAGCAACAAAGTTGGGTGGGTGATGTGTGACCTTCAGAGGAGAGGGTGTTCTCTGTGAACTAAAGTAGTTGGGAGATCTTAATTAATCAATGTACGTTTTTCACATGTATTCCGAGCATACTGACCAGTCTCACCCTCTACTTTAGGGAAATCTTTAAGCAAGATGTAGAATTTGAGGGAATCCCCGTTTTACTTTTGAAGGTCTCTCTGATAGTGTCTTTTTCAGATATGAAGGTCAGTTTTCATGTTTGACTACGTGATAGTTGTCATACCTATGATTGTAGCTGTTTATAAAAATATCTGTAAAGGCATCTTTGATTTTAGCTGTCCATAAAACTAGAATGGGCTGGGCATGGTGATGCAAGCCTTTAATCCCAGCACTTGGGAGGCAGAGGCAGGAAGATCTTTGTGAGATCAAAGCTATTCTGCTATACATAGTGAGTTCCTGTCTGACTGGGGCTATGGGAGACCCTGTCTAAAAATAAAATAAAACTAGACTGTATAAAATGCCATCAGTTGAAAAGTCACTCAAACTTATTTCCAGTGTAACTTTTTATTGTTTTTTTTTTTTTTTTTTTTTTTTTTTTTTTTTTTTTTTTTTTTTTTTTTTTTGTGTTTTTGTGTGTGTGTGTGTGTGTGTGTGTGTGGTGTGTACATGTGCATGTGTGTGCATGTGCGTTTGGAGGCCAGAAGACAATTTTGGATGTTGTTTCTTGGGCATTGTCTACATTTTGTTGGTATTGTTATTTCTTTGTTTTCTTTGGTTTTCTTTTTGAGCCCATGTCTCTCACTGGCCTAGAACTCACCTCAGAGGCCAGGCTGAATGACCAGTGAACCCTAGGGCTCTATCTCTTTCTGCTTCACCAGCCCTGGGATTATAAGTACCTGCCACCAAGCCAGGCTTTTTTACATGGATTCTGTGGGATTGAACCCAGGTCATTGAACTTGCAAGATAAGTACTTTACTGACTAAGTTATCTCCCCAGCTTTTTATTGTGTTTCTAAGCAAGCTTGAAAGTCATATTGATTTGAAGGCTCAGGAGTTCCCAGGCTCCTGGGTTGATTGTGCAGGGAACCTGTGGTGGGGCCATAGTAAATCCTTAAATAATGCTGATGGACTTCCTGTTAAGATTTCTTGATTTTGGCTCTTCAAAGGGTTTCTCAACAGCGCCTGTTAAAGTGCAGTTTCTTTGTGGTTGAGTATATACGTCCCTTTTTGTACCTGGTCACAGGAGCTTGTTTTTCAACTAGATTAAAATGTATTTATAGTTCAGTGAAAGAGTCTGTAGAAAAACCACAGTGGCTCTAGGGGGCATTTTAGAGAAGGCTGGGGGCCAGCAAAGTGGCTAAATGTGATGACTGAAGCATTCTCCTTTGCAGATGTTCACAACATCAGGAGGAGGGAATGCCAGAAGCCACTGTGGTCAAAAGTAGCGATGCGATAGCACGGCCTTATCGAGTCTATGATATGATTATTTCATCTGTAAAGTGCTTTGCGATGCATGCTGAATTAAATGCAATACAAATACTAATACAATATTCAGCATTGCAAATATAGCGAAAATGTATTGTCATAGGCAATAGAATTTAAACTGATTTCCAATGATTATGAATATTTAATGGAGAAAAAGATCTGATTTTATTTTTTGCTTTTCATGCTTCTAATGACATGGTCAGGATAAGAACAATCACTTGAAAATAAATTCTGAAAGATTATTTCCTTACATAGCATAATGCCTTTGCCGTTTTGAACTTTTGGATCCCAGTGGCGGGACCTGATTTATGTGGGTCATTCAGATTGTGAGTTCAGGGTTTTCAGGAATGAAAAAGTCAAGCTATTTACATTAGCTGAAGTTTCTGAGCATGGGATCATCTAAATATTGTCTCGTTTGTCAAAACCAGAGTGACTTTTTTTTTTTTTACTTACTTCTGGAGACCCTGAAAGAGGTCCTCAATTCAAACAGGTATTTATTCAGTTTCTGATCTGTGATCTAACATATTTTAAGCATTTGGGGTAATACAAAGAGTATTTCCTAACTTCTTGTCTATTTAGTGGTTAGAACTTTGGCACAGCAAAAGTGAGATATTATGCATTAGAAAGTTTAAAAATCATATGTAACTAAAGGAAGGAGAGAAAACACATTGCTGATATAGGGTTCCAGTGGGTGGGACAGCATCCCTTGACCTGGCCGGTGGCAGGCCACCAGCCCAGACTCCAGGCTCACTTAGCACATTCTTGCCATGGTCATGGCTGATGGCTAGAGAAATACAATAGATGGTGTGCTAAAGGTTTTGGGGGAGTCAAAGAAAAAGGAAGAAATACTCCAGGCCTATCCTTCACTTAGCTTTTTATTTTTAACAAATGAAAAATACGTAGAGCAGTTGTCATTTGTTAAAGTGTAGCAGAAAGAGCGAAACAGGCCAGTGGAGGCTTCATCAAGAACACTCATTCAGGATGATGAATGTGGCTAAACACACATTTGTTCGTAAAACTTGCAGAGTGGCTGAGCATCATTAAGCATGAGAAATAGGTGCAGCATGCTGGGAAGAGAGTAGAGCAAACAGATGTTGTGAATTTTCATAGGCATCCTTCATCCACCAGTCCATCATTAATATGGTTGAAGGTGATCCTTTCTTTTTATTTAATAAGCATGAACAAAGTGCATGTGTGGAGATTCTGCTGAACACACTTCTTTTCCCATGGACATAGAACATGCAAGGGTGGGAGGCGCTTAGCAAACCAGCTCCCCCAGTGCCTGGAATGTGGTGTCAGTCTTGGGGCTGCTAGAGCTGGGTACTGCTCTTGTATTTCCCTCTCACTCACCCTGCCGTGGTCTTAACCACCCCATTGTTCCAACTGCTCCCAGCTGATTATCTGTAACTGCAGGAGAACAAAAAATGTTCTGGCTTTTGACCTCAGAAATTTCAATTACACTGCTTAGGTAGGGTACATCCGGCTTCTATGACTGATCTCCCTTCCAACTCCACTTCCTTAAGATGATCCCGGCTTTCATAACTGCACTTTTGACAAAGTGTCTTGATCTTTACATGTGTTATCCAATTCTGCTTTCTTCCCTTCCTTTTCTTCCTTTGGACTTCCTAGGCCTTTGAGAACATAAATGTTGACCTGTAAAGGCTTACAACCTCCTTCCCCTCTTTGCAGAGGCCAGGCTTCTGATCTCAGTTACCTCGGCCCTTGTCCTTTGACAAAGAACAGGGAGCCCTTTCTGGTATAACCCATTTTTCCAATTTGTTTAAAAAAAAAAAAAGATGTTCTCTTTCTAGTGCCCAAATGAAAGTAACTTGTGGAACTCTAAAAAGCACTATATAGTTATTAAAAATATTTAGTAATATTTCTGAAGCTTCACACCATTGTAACTGAGCAGTAAGTTCTCTTTGTAGTTTTCCCATAGACCTTGTTACTGTTTCCTTAAATCCTAGTAGCTTTTTTTGCCCTGGCTTCACATTTAGTGCCAGGGACATTGGATCTCTGAAGCTGTATCTTTCTCATTGTGTGTGTGTGTGTGTGTGTGTGTGTGTGTGTGTGTGTGTAGACACGTATGCATGCATCTGTGTACGTGTATGTATTTACTCATTTTCAACCCAAACTAATGGGTGGAATGAAAAAGAAACAAATGTAATGAATGTCTAATACAGAGCTAGGGACAAGATACTTTGTTCCTTTTTGATCCTAAAGACCTGAGAAGAACTAAGTAACTTACACTTTTACACTCCTTTCATAGAAAATATGTTATAACGCCTTAAGGCAGAAATGAGGAATGCTGACAAAATCATTTATGAATATATATCACCTGGTAACCTCTGGTTTGTTCAACTTGATCCATGTACTTTCTGACCATCTGCAGCTGTGCGCATCTGCTTTGCTTTGGAGTGTCCAGTCGGTTTAGTAATGCTTTTGTTTAACCAGCAGCCCTGTAATTCTAGGAGTCCATCTGTGTTTAAATGTTCAGGATCTTGGGGCTTTGTGACAATGCTCAGATATTCTGGGGTTCACATTCAGCAGAGGTCACAAACCAGGTCCCTGGCATTCAGGTTGAAGCCATCTTTGAACTGAAGCATCTTTCAACTAACGAAGAATTCCCCACCCCCTTTCTAGAGGTAGTATTATTGGTTTCTGAAGCTTCACACCATTGTAACAAAGTAACAGATTTAAGTGGTGGCATAGCCGATGCCGGGTTTTTTGTTTGTTTGTTTGTTTTTGGCAGTACCAGGGATTGAACCTAGGATATCATGCATGCTAAGCAAGTATTCTACCATTGAGCTGCAGCCCCAGAACTACATAATGTGTTTTAATTGCCTTCATGGAACCCCTAACTTTTGAGTGTAATACGTATGTCCTTGGAAGCTCTGAGTAGCTCTGGATTTCCTCCAGTTTATTTTATGAACATAAATATACCCAAAGTTTAGAATGCTATTAGATCTGTGTGAACCTTTGCCCTCAGTAAGAGCACACACACATTAACTTAAGCTAATCCTGGGAGCCCTTGCCTTGGATTATGGCTGCTGTTTGTAAGTGCTCAACTTCTAAGACCATGCTGTTTCTACTGGCTGTTTGACCAAATGCAGTTAGGCAGATACATGCATGGAGTCTTTGCGTAGTGTCTTTGTCTTAAATACTTTGTGACACGGGGGCTTACCCGTGAGAGATGCTTCATTGGAACTTAAATTTTATACCAAGTAACTCCATTTCAGCCACCCCAAGCTGCAGGCACGTGTAGACCTCAGTGTTATGGACAAGAGCGAGGGAGGGTTGACCTTGCCACTTTTTGGTAAACTTTGTGCTTTGTGGTATAAGCAAAAATACGTTTGTTTGTTTGTTTGTTTTTAAATTCACGGGCATCTCTGCCAGTGTCTCTAGAATAATGAGAATTTACTTGTCAAGAGTTTATGGTCTCTATTTCAGGTCATATCCAGCCTCAAGGGCTAGAGAGCAGCTACCCCTGGACTGGAATGCTCGGGGTCATGTTACCTCCTCTTCAAGTCTTTGTTAGATGGAGGTGGTGGGTCCAATTACAGCTTATTTACAGGGCTAAATTTTAAATTAGCTTGATTACCTAGCATTCACAAAGGGTCTGGGTTCAATCCGCAGGACCACTGCCACCATCACCACAGTTATTGCCATGAACACCACCACCAAACCTTTAAAATCACCATGTTCCCCCTGTCCTTAGGTGTTCCTCTATGTCTAGAAGTATGATGAAATTGATATTTGGGGGTTTTCAGTGAAAACTGGTCATGCCTTATCTCAGGGATGAGCAAACTTTTATCTGATGCCTCTTTTCATACATATTTAATCCAATAAGTTTCTGCATTTTTAGATGAAAAACAAAAACTCGGTGACAAATGAAAATTATGTGAAATTCAAATTTCAGTGTCCATAAACAAATTCCATTCTTCTCCTTATTAAGCCTATGTTACTAAAAATTATAATTAATTTTTACTAACAAAATTTAAAATATATGTGGAATTTTTTTGTTTTGTTAGTTCCTCTATGACACCATTGATTTTATTACTTGGCCTACAAAGTCTAAAATATTTACTGTCTGGCCCTTTACAAAAGCATGTGTAGACCCAGACTTTAAGTTATTGCATGGTCTCACTAGTGATTTTTGAAAACATTTATGGAGGAACTAATTTAGTGGATGGCTAATAGACCCTTATAAATAAAAGAAAATGAATTTTTAAAATAGAGACCCAAGGTCATTGTACATGGCAAGGTAAAATGTTGCCCTGTGAAGGATGATGCGGTTTCAGAGGTGTGTGTCTGTCCACTGGGTGGATCAGCATGTCAAACACAAAGTAGAACATGCTCTAAAGAAGCAGAAAAATCACAGCTCTGCACTGTGACAGCAAAGGTCTTGTCTTGTTCATCTTACTTTCCTGTACCATAGTGCCTTTGGGATAAAAAAGTGTGTGTGTGTGTGTGTGTGTGTGATCAGATGACTTCCTCAATTGAAACACTTTCCACTTTATTTTTTTAAGACAGTACCTCTCACTGAACCTGGAACACACCATTTTGTCTAGAATGGCTAGTCAGCAAGCCCCCAATATTCACATGCATGTCCCACCCCCAGCGCTGGGATTACAGACATATACTGCTGCATCTAGCTTTTTATGTGGGTACTGAGGGGTTTTAAACCCAGTCCTCTTGCTTGTACACCAAGTACTTTATCCTTTGAGTCATCTCCCTAGCCTTAAAAATAAGTTTCTCTATGGTATGGATTTGAAGCGATGAATAAATACTTTCAGGGAAGGAAGAGCGTGATTGTTGATTATTTTGAACAGGCTTCAGCTGTTAGATAAACTCTGAACACATCTTCATGTATTGAATGTAAATAGTTTCCCAAAATAAGGATGTGAACACACACACACACACACACACACACACACACACACACACACGCGCGCGCGCGCGCGTGCGTGCAGATGGATATATAAGTTTTCTGGTCCATTGGAGAAACTAAGGAAGCTGGGCCTGAGTCTATCCATCCTAGAGGATAGCACGCCATGCTGGGTACAGAGACGTGGACGAGCCCTGGGCTGCAGGGTCCCGCATTCTTTTGCTGCCGCATCCAGGAATGCTGAGAAACTTGGACGGATCTCTTTCTTCCTCTGCCAAGGTCCTTCCACCCAGGGGAAGTGGGAATTATGACAACTCTAAGTATCAGTCCCCACACAAAGGTGTGGTGCTTCTTACTGCATCCTTAAAATACTTGCAGGATCTTCCAGTGGGACCAGGTATGGGGTAGCCCAGTGCACCATGGGAATTTCAAGCTCCTTAATTGTGGCCTCGTAGTTCAACTGGAGAGTCCTGAGCTTGAAATGGCGAGTCTTCAAACTTAAATCGGTGAAAAGATAACACAAAATTTTAAATAAGGAGGCGTTGCAGGGCGAGCCATACCTTTGTACGGTCACATTTCCATGGCAGGTGAGTGCTCTGGTTGGAGCTGGGAGGGCAGGTTCTAGCAAGAGGCCTGTGACTGTGGAGCAGAAGGGAAGGCTCGGCTGGCTGTGATGGTGGTAGCAGAAAGGGGAAGCCCTGTGGACGAAAAAGTCGCCTCTGAGCAAGTGACTCCCCGAACTAATTGGTGCATTACTCTCTGTGATGGGCCTGATGGTGCTGAGCTAACAAAATGAAAAATCAAATGAGAAATCGAACCCGGGAGCCTAAAAAGTTAGTAAACTTTGACATTAGAAATAAAATCAAATTTCACCACTGCTTTTCCGTAGTGACAGCCACATCTATCCATGTCACAGCAGCGGCCTTCGGTGTGTGGTGCCCCGTGGTTTTCCTTCCCTCTTTCTCTTTTTCCTTTTGCAAAATCAGCATTAGGCTATTTGGAGGACAGGCAAGAACTATTATGTTAAATTGCGCTACCTACAACTTAAGCTTCTGTCTTTGCTAAAGCTGCCAGTTTTTATAAACAACAGAAGACAGAAAGGGTTTACTAAGAATAATGTTGAAGCCCAAAAGAATCCTACAGCCTATAAATCTTAATAGAGGTTCTGAGATTCCAGAAGCTGGATGTGTCTCTTTTACCCAGGCTCACTCTATCTTGGCTCCCCTGTGATGACTCCAATTTTCTCGAAACCCAGGCGTAGTGCCTTGAATTTACTTGTGGCAATATTTGCCTACAAACAGGAATACATGCATATAACCTATGCAAATCAATAAAAACATGTCAAGACCCCTTAGATCGTACCACTCTCCTAAAATGCAATTTATCTTGTTGCAAATGAGAGTAAGGGACTGGGTAACAAATCGTGCCTGATCATTTAACTAGCACCTGTTGTCAGGGCCTTTGAAGACTGCATTTTTCATTTGACATACAGTAAATTGCATTTTCATATATATCAAATGGAAAAGGGAGTTGGGATGTACATATGCGGTTCTTTATGAATTTTATGAACAATGGTTATTTTAGAGCCACGTATGTAAAGGGTCACGTCAAAGCCCGCAAATCTGTTCCTTCCACATTGGTTGAGAACATGCTGTACTTTTCTTCTAGCTGGGTGTTGAAGTGTGCGGCAATGCTGAAAATATAATTATAACATTCATGTTAGGTGAAGGACAATTACTATAATTTTTGTATAAAATTGAATATAACTTAAATGTGTAAATGTGAAATATTTTTGAAAAAAAAAGTTTCTCGGGGGAAAACTGCTTTTTATAAATTACATTTTTCAGTCAATCCCTTTGTTGGCTTAAATTAGGAAACGCAGGTTTTTTTTTTTTTAATGCAATATTTTGTTTGCAGATGGGTGGCTGGTGCACAAATTCAACAGCGCTTAGGCTTATCAGCAACAGTGGTTTTCACATTAGCGAGCATGGGTTGGCAGTATTATTTGACATCTGGAACAAGCTATATTATACCAGACATATCAAGTATAGCTGAATGGATCATTTAACTGGCATTTGTTTCAAAAACTCCCACTCTTCAGCTCTTGCCTGGCTGTCATGATATGCCAGTTACGAATCCTGCCGTCTTCCAGCTTCCCTGTCCCTCCCCTGCCTTTGACAGTCTCACACTCACCCATCTTCAGCTGGGCAGTTTGCAACAACAGCCTTAAGGACATGTCTTTGCCTCTTGGTTTTGGAGAGGTCCATGGCGCCAGGCAGCCCACAGGACTCACACCTGTGATGATTGTATCTGGAAAGCAGCTCATCAGTGGTATCTCCAACTGTCTTCCTCTTTCATTGAGTGCCTGATTGTGGGTCTTTTAATACTTCTCCATTTGGGGAGTGGGGTGACTATGTCAAGGGGAGAGCAGATTCCTTGAATCTCATATAACTTAGATAGAAAGGGAGAGAAATGAGAACGAATCCTCTTGCATTGCACTCTTAAATAAAAGAACCACATGGGGGCAGAGAGGGGAGGATTGAAAACAGGAAGGAAATGAAAATAGTAGAATTTTAGTGCTTCCCCCCATCCCTGTCTCCTCCCTGACCCCATCCCTGTTCCTCTTTCCAGAGTCTCACAATGTAGCTCAAGTTGGCTTAAAATTTGGCATCATACTGCCTTGGCCTCCTGATTAGAGTTCCTCTTAATGTGTCTAGTTAATCATTGCTTTCCACTTAGAGGTCCAGCCTCTAAGGATTTTATTCCTTTGCATTTCAAGGTCAGGACCACCTTAGGACAGACAGGCCAATGCTAAGGTTGAGGAAGAATACACTGACTTCATGCAGAAGTGTCACATTTCTGTTCGTTGTTTCTGTTTGTTTTGGTTGGGAGCTTTGCTCCTTTAAATCAGCATAGTACAAACAGACTCCACCTGGCTCACTGAGTTCCTGCCAGGCACTCAAAATTTAGAGGGCTAGGAACTTACAAAGTAAAATGAATCTGAAAAAGTAAAGGTCAAATAACAAGACACGTGATAGGTTCAAGTTTGGTTTTGTTGCATTTGACAGAATTGTTAAATTCAGCATAACCCACTTAGAAGTAGAAGCAAGAGGCTAAAAAGGGCTTGATTGTTCCAATGTCACTGAACAGAACCAGCCAAGTCTGTCTGGTCATAGTGTTGGAAAGAAAGAAGCAACCTACATCTTCTTAATAGTTCTATTGAGTTGGGGCTAAGTCACCTCTGTGCAGCAGTGCAGTAAAATGTCACACTCAGAACTCAGGGAGCAAAACCCAACCAGACAGCAAAATCCTCAGCAGGATCCACCAGAAAGCATAAAACACACAGAAATAAACTTAGCTGAGGAAGCAGGTGCCTGGTACACTTAAACCTAACATGACTATGAGAAATTAAATATGAAAATAAATGCAATGACATCCTTAGTACATGAATTACAAGATTTAATATTGCAAAATACACCGTGTGTGTGTGTGTGTGTGTGTGTGTGTGTGTGTGTATGCTTGCATGTGTGGCTGGGCACATGTGGAAGCCAGAGGATGATGTCATGTATCTCTTCCTCCATTATTTCCTGACTTAGTTTATGAGGTGTGATCTCTCACTGTTTCAGCCAGATTAGCTAGCTAGTGAGTCCCCAGAATCCACCTTTCTTCTTCTCCCAGGTTTACAGATTTGCATAGCTATGCCCAGCTTTTATATGGGTTCTGGGGATCCGAACTCAGGTCCTGCTGCTTATATAGTAATCACTT
The DNA here is from genome assembly GCF_000622305.1 of Nannospalax galili. Taxonomy (NCBI): domain Eukaryota; kingdom Metazoa; phylum Chordata; class Mammalia; order Rodentia; family Spalacidae; genus Nannospalax; species Nannospalax galili. The sequence goes on along the minus strand of NW_008352659.1, from coordinate 5,312,679 downwards.
AACTCACTGAGCCATGTCCCCAGTCCTCATTTTTAAATCATGCCATTTTTTTTTAAGTTGTAGGAGATCCTTATGCATTCTAGATTTAATCTTGGCTATATATTTAATATATTTTATATAAAATGATAAATAATATATTTGCTTATACCTGGTATATTATATATATAACAGTATATGTTTCTAAATATGTTGTGTATGACGGTAAACTCAAGATACATGAGGAACTCCTTAGAACAAAAAGAGTTTTTAAAAAAAATTAAAATTTTAAAAATAAGCAAAGGACTTGAGTAGACATTTTTCCAAAGAAGATAGATGTACAGATAGGCATATGAAAGGATGCTTATCGCCTCTAATAATAAGAAAAAAGGATAAGAATCATGGGATATCATCTGGTACCCAGCAAGATGACTCATTAGGACAGCACCATCAAAGAACAGGAAATAACCAGTGTCAGTGAAGATATGGAGACACTGGAATGCTTGAGATAAAACATCAACTGTAGAAAAGTGATTCCTCTAAAAATGAAGAGAGCTACCATATGGTCAACAGTCTTGAATCTGGAAGAATTCAAAGCAAGATTTTGAAGGGCTCTTTTCACACCAAGTGTTCACCGTGACATTACCTAACAGTTGGAAGCAACTGAAGCATCAAACAACAGATGGGTAAAGAAACTATGGTATATACATACAATGAAGTATTATGTGGCCTTAAAGAAGGTAATACTGTCACACACTGTAGCATAGATCAACCTTAAGGATGTGATAGAGGAAAAAAATTAAAAGGACAAATAGTATATAATTGTACTCATATTAAGTAACTGAAACATTCCAAATCACAGAAAGTAAAATATGTGGTTGCTGAGGGCTTGGGAGGAGGAAGTGAGATAGCTGAGTCAGTTTTAATGGGTACAGAGTTTGTTTTACCAAAGAGAAAGGTTCTGAAGAGCTCCATCACAATAATATAATTCTTCACAATAATAAACTGTGCCCCTAAATGGTTATGTAAGCAAATGCAGTGTGTTGTGATTTTGTTTTAGACCACCCAAAAAACTAAAATTTAACCAAAGAAGGTGTTGGTTCCTTCAAAGCAGATGTTGACCCCTAGTTAGAAACATTTAATTTTAGTTGTTAATGATATGAATAAATGATTGAGGGCAGAATGTGGGTCTTGGGTCTCAGGAGGTCCTTCATGTTATAGTATCTTTACCTTCTGGCTGCTGCCTCCTCAGCTCCTATTTCCAGCACACTTTGGAAGTACCATGTGTGCCTTCCTAGTAGTAGTGACATTTGCCTACTGTCTTTTCAGTCTGAGGATGGTAGCAGCTTCTTACCCTCCTTCTCCACCATGTCTCTACAACACATCTAATTCTGTATATTAAATTCCTTCTGTTGTGGATATTTGAAGCTTTTACTGTTTAGGTTTGACCGTAACTGGGTAGTTCTTCAGGCTTCCACAAAGTCCTGTTGTAAAACCTTTCACTGAAGGAAAGCAAGATTGAAAATAGCGTTTTGATCACCCTTTCCAGTTTAGTTATAGGAACTAGGTTTATAGTCATCCCGAAAGCAATGGCTGACTACGCGCAGGTAAACTGGCTTGGGTTTCTTGAGTGTTGTTTTACTTGTGGTGCCATATAAATTGTGAAGTGGGGTGAAAATAAATGCTGGAATCTCTGATTTTATTTCACAGCATGAATAGGATAAGCATGGTGTTTTTATATCAGAGGCACTCCCATAATCATAACTCAGCATGGCTACTCTGTACAGTTTAATAAGGCTGCATTTATTATATCATCACCTTGACAGGCTAGCATGAGTTCAGACGTACACCAGAAAGAGAGCCCAGTGTAGACTGAAAAGTCTTTAGATTGCAAATACCAAGAATAAAAACTCACCTGCAGATTATATAGGCATTAATCATTAAGCATCTTGAGATTTTAAAAAGTATAGTAGGACCATTATGAAAACTGTAAGTGATGTATTTTAGTGGTCTCTAGCAAGCTAGAAACTCCCCTATTAATGTTGCGAGCTGGACCATTCCATTCAGACTTAGTATTCAAAAATTAATAGTATTCTCTACCCCCACCACCCCACTTTTAAAAGCTTTTGAATCTAGGGTCTTATTTTTAGTCACATAATTACATCTAGTTTTCTCAAGGGGTAGACCTTGGGATGAGGGAGGATGACAGCTGAGGGGTACAGGAAACAAAGTCAAGGCAAATAGCAGAGTCATCAATATTGATGCATCTGACACTCGGGGTCCCAGATTTGAGACACTACCCTCACTTGGTGCCTGGGTTTCCAGTTTGTCGTTTACTGGGGAATAGATAATTAGGGCCATAGCTGGAAATTTGAAGAGCTCAGAAAGCTGAGGAAAGGCTGAAATTTGACACACAGAACTTGCTTGGTAGACACTTAGGCCAGAATATTCTGGGCAAAAGTTTGGAGGCACAAACACAGAGAGAACATGTCTTTCTATGGGAAAAAGCACAGAAGTGTTTTAAAGTTAGGCTTTTTTCAAAGTATAAAAGAGCAACTTTTTGATTTTAGTTGTTGTTTTTTTGACTTTGCCTGGAAGAGGATGGTTGCGGTGGTGGCTGTTGTTCAACATGATTGAATATGATTGTGTATTATTACTTGCTGATGGGACTTAATTTTCTCATGTTTAAATGTGATGCATTATCTTGTGTCTAGAACATATTAAAATGAGTTCAAAATGATAAGCAAAGGAACTCCGGTTGCTTCTGTGAAAACACGCTTGTTTACTGAGCTGCTGGTGAGGCTGTGGGATCTGTCAATACTAGGATGATACAGAGACGCAGATCACAGAGATACAGGACTAGAGCAGCCCTTTGTGATGGCCAAGCCCTTCAGACCACAAAGGAAACTAAGGACTTAGGATCATTTTCATCCTGGCTCCTTTTTTTTTTTTTTTTTTCCTTTCTCTGTTCTTTCCTTCCAACTCACAACTCATCAACTTGAAATACCCCTGATAAAGCTCATTTATAATGCTGACCAAATTTTCTGGCTTCATCCAGCTGTTCATTTTTTTTTTTCCCTCTTGGAAGGCCCCAAAGTCTCCTCACTACTTGTTCTGAAGATAAATTAGTGACTTCTAAATAATGCAGTGAACCCTAATTCTCTTTGATTAGTAGCGAGTTAGATGATAGCGACCCATTGAAATTGGCCATCAGCATAAATAATGAGGGAATGAACTGATAAAATGCAAAGTCACCGGCCGTCATAAATCAAATGAAATCCACTTTCTCTGGAAGTCACTGAAATTAGAAGTCCATGCTCCTATTAATTATTTTGCCTTCTGAAGACGACAGTGTTATAAATCAGCCTTGAAAGGCCCTTCACTTAGAAAGCTGAAAGAGCGCGGCTGCCTGCAAATTGCTTTGTGTATGCACCTAATTGTTTCTTAAGTAATCCACCTTTGCAGCATGCATAGCTCTGGGAAACCAAGAAGTGTCTCTAGAGTTGAGCTCATCAATGTGGCCTTAGGATGGGCCTCATGGAGGCCCGAGATGGGCCAGATTGAAGTGGATAAGTACCCACCCCTTTGCTGGAAACTATACCCTCAACTTCCCTGAGCATTCACAGCCAGTGAGGGCCAGCTATTCTTAGAGTGGTTTTCTGTGGCAGGATCCAGAAGGCTGATTGTAGGACCTAAGGCATGTCCTCATCTGTCTCTTAGCTTCCAGACAGGCCCAAGAAATGGAAACACTTCCTCTCAGTGCAAACCCCCAGATTTTAAATACTAGAGGAAGAAAGGAAGCCAGATTGGAAATTTGGTTTCTCAGGTTTGTGTTGAGTTGTTGTAATCTGCATATATCAGGTGTGAAATGATAGATAATGTTTGTTAAAAGGTGGGCTGGGAAATGATACTCATTTAGGGGCCTATTTGGCAACAGACATTTAAAACAGCAACATTTGGGGGGAAAGAGGTTAATTGAGAGATAGGAAATGTGGTAAATTAGTTTCACTTAGGACCACTACCTATCATAGTTAACATTTTGAGTTTGAGACTGCTGGTTATAAACAAAAGGAAGAGTTCTTACCTAGGAGTGGTCTCATAGTCGGTCCAGCATTGAGTTATAGACACTGGATAGTTAGCAAATCTGGGCAGAGTTGACAAGGCAATTCTGAGCTTGCCATTGAGTGCGGGTTGGCTAGAGTTGGCTTCTGCAGACATGGGTAAGGTTTATGAGAGTGAAAACAGACGTCATAGGAACAGACCCTGAGAGCCCCAGGTACAAGTTCGGTGGATTGTGCATGCCCAAAGTTAGCTGTGAGGAGGGCTCCACAGAAGGGGTGGCAAGGATGTGGTTTTGAAGCATTCTTAGGTTCCTCTTTTGTAACTTTCCCACCATCTGCTACAGGCCTGCTAGATTCCCCTGGTGGCAGGTACTGTAAATCCTGGCCTTAAAAAATGAAATTACCTTCTGCATTATTAGAAGTACATTGTCTGGTGTTTTTGTGTTGTGCTAAGTGGTATATCTTGGTGGTGGTTGTGGTGGTGGTGGTGGTGGCGGTGTGTGTGTGTGTGTGTGTGAGCAGTCTAGCATTTGAGTGAGTCAAGCTTCTCACATGTGAATGTGTTTAGTGTTGGGGTTAGCTAACACTTAGATCATTGGAAACCTGTGTAACCCATTCTGAAAACTGAACTCAAAGATGTATTATTGAGCATTATGTCATGGAGTGGAAAGGACAAGTTATTCCCTGGGGTATTGAATCCTTAATGCAAAGATGTTCTGGGATGTATCCTTGCAAACCAAGCAGTTCTGTACTTTCTCAGAGATTTACACCCTTGGGATGGGAAGATAATTCAACCCCCAGATACCCCAGAGAAGCCTGAGCCCAGATCCTGGGCCTTGCCAACTTCCTGTCAGTGCTGAATTCTGCCTGCTACAGGGATGGAATCAGGGAGGGAAATGCTGCTTGGGGCTTCCTGACTTGCTTCTAGAAGTCTAGGAGGCCCTGCCCTGTGCCCAGTGTCCAGCACAGACCGAGTGTTCTGCTATGAGTCCTTACCTGGCAGTGGATGCTATGGTCTGTGCTGGTCCTCCTGTAGTCTGGAGTAGGTTATGTGATGTGAGCATAAGGTAAGGATGTGTTAATTGCTGGAAGCACATGAGGATTGGGGAGGAGCTCATCTCATGACTATGTTAGATGAAGATTTGTTTCTGAGGTCAGTAAAGGATAGACAAGAGTTAAATCATCCGGGTACTAGTTCCCAATGCAAAAGGAGTCGGGGAGGAAGGAGGGTGGAAGAAAGGGATGGAGGGAGGGAAGAAAGGAAAATAAGTCAGCCAGACATTCTGCAGGATTGTCCTGGCTGGTGGCATTTACTGCTCAGCTTTTATGGATTTTTGGATATATTTATTTTTCTTAAACGATATTCTTGTGTATAGTATATTGTAATCAGAGAGATGAATATCTTGATTTCCCTGGAATAGTCTTTAAATATATTTATTTATTATCATTTTTATCTTATATGTGTCTTATTTTGTTTCTCCATTGCTGTGACAAAACACTCTGACCAATACCAACTTGGGGAGGAAAGGGTTTATTTAGCTTACGTATCCCAGGGCACAGTTCATCCGGGAGCTGAAAGTAGGAACTCAGGGCAGGAACCTGGAGGCAGGTGCTGGAGCACAGGCCGTGGAGGAATGCTGCTTTACTGGCTTGCTCCTCTGGCCCCTACTCAGCTTTCTTATGCAACATAGGTCCACCTACCCAGGGGTGGCATCACCCACAGTGGGCCGGGCCCTCCCGCAGTAGTCAACAATCAAGAAGGTGTCCCAGGGACATGGCCACAGGCCAGTCCAATGAAGGCAATTCCCCAATTGAGGCTCCCTCAACCTAGATGTGTCAAATTGACACTAAAGCTATCCAGCACAATATGTATGAGTATACAGCATGTAGGTAGGTGTACCCATGTTATGCAATGCCTTTGGAGATCAGAAGAGGGTACCAGATCCCCTGGAACTGGAGTTACAGATGGTTGTTAGCTGCCATGTGGGTGTTGGGAACAGAATCTGGGTCTTCTTCAAAAACAGCCAGTACTCTTAACTGCTGAGCCATCTCTCTAGCCACATAACCATGGCTTTGAAATTTTTTTGATTTATTTTTATTTTATGTGTATGAGTGTTACACTTGCCTGTGTTTAAGTGCACCTGTGTCATGCAGTGCCTGCAGAGGACAAAAGAGGGCATCAGATCCCCTGGAACTGAAGTTATAAATGGTTGCTAGCTGCCATATGAGTGCTGGGATTTGAACTTGGGTCTTTTGAAAGAACAGCCAGTACTCTTAACCGCTGAGCCATCTCTCTAGCCTCATAATCAAGGCTTTGAAAATGTGCAGACTCTTCACTTAGTCCCTAGCATGTGACCTTGAGCAAAGCTAGTTTCCCTCAGCCTCTGTTTCTTAATCAGTAAAGTGGAGATCACTATAACTCTTTTGCAGATTTTTGATGGAGATTACATCAAATAACACATAAAGAACTTAGTGATGTATTGGGAACATAGGTAGACAGAGAATAAACATTCTTCCCCAGAGTGAGCCAGGAAGCTTGGGGGTTGGGATGTGCAATTGGATCCAGCTTTAAGTTGACACAAACAGTATAATTAGCATCTACCCAGTGTAGCAGAGGATGAGAAAACCCAGCACCCTGCCACTCTGGTGTGGGGAGAAAATGCTCTCGTTATGGTCACCTGTTCTCCAAGCTGTGGGGATGCCCCATAAGAAGAAATGCAGGAAAACACCCACACGGTGGGCAATAACTCATTCAGCGTTCCTAGGTAAAGGAGCCAGACATGCAATAAACAAGAGGAGGAGTCTGGGGAGATGGCTCAGTCAGTAAAGTCATAACCTGAGTTTAGATTCCCAGTACCCAAGTAAAAACCTTGGTACGTAGCAATGTGTGCCTATAATCTCAGCACAGTGGAAGCAGAGATAGGATCCTTGGGGCTCACTGGTCAGCCAGTCTAGCTGATCAGTCTGAAAAAATAAGATGGCAAAGCATTTGAGAAAGACACACAAGATTGACATCTGGCCTCTCCAAGTGCATATGGCCCCTCTCACCATGAACATTTATCTATACAAACCAAAAAATAAAGTAAGAAGAGATGAAAGTAATCTATTGGTGTCCAGCCTTCTAAGTCTTCATCTGTGAAATGGGAATAAAAATATTATAGTAGGAATTAAATAAACTCATAAATATAAATGAGTATTGCAAGCTATAGGGTTCTGGGAGTGAAGGGAAATAATATTTTCCTTGTTCAGACAGCTAAAGCACAAGATAATGTAAATACTAGCCCAGCGGTAAAAGGACCCCAGGAGGCCCAGTCACTCCACAGCATACAGCACATGGATCTTTAAAATAGCATTCATTAATCCTCTGCACGCAGTTAAGTTTGTCTTCGCAACCAGGATTAGCATTATTACGCAGCTTGAGCAACTTTGTGGAGATTACTATTCCCATTTACATTTTTTTTTTTGGTGTACTGAAGCACTTTATTTTTTTCTTTACTTGATGATGTGTGCTGGGGCCTAATGTTCTTATTGAACAATAGAAAACCAAAATTTGTCATTTCTTAAAAGAATCGAGTACAGAAAAACCTTACATAAAAGGATGAATAAATTTACAGGTGTAAGTGCAAACATTCCCAGCTCAAGGCAACGAACAACCCACTCCCAGCTCAAGGCAACTAACAACCCATGGGTCAGGAGGGAAACACCAGAACGCAAACTGGGTCCTAAGAACTTTCCCACCCTGTTGGACCGGCAAGTGCTAACTGGTTTAGGAACCCTTGCCAGTCTCAAGAAATCCTGGACCAATCAGCTCTGTCGTTTATAATACCCTGCACAGATCACTGCACTGTGCTCACAGATCCACCAGGTTGGGGATTTCTCTTCCATGGCGTGCTGGCTGGCCTCAGCCACGAGGTGACTGAATGGAACATGGCCTAAGGACTTAAATCAAGATATGCACAGGGTATTAAACATATACCAAGGGAACAGTTAACTTGAATACAGGGCCAGAAATCAGCAATAAGGCCTAAGATCCAGTGCTGATATCAGATAGAAGCTTCAAGGACAAATTTCTTTTCAAAGGCTTATTCCAGTTTCATGAGGCTAAGCATGAGGTGTACATTTGCCAGGGCAAATTGATACTTCAGAATCAGCTCATGCAGCAGATGCCTGGCACCTGCTCAGTTCATCTAGAAGCATTTCTGGTGGACGATGGAGGGGCCTGACTCATCATACTCCTGCTTGCTGATCCACATCTGCTGGAAGGTGGACAGTGAGGCCAGGATGGAGCCACCAATCCAGACTGAGTACTTGGCTCAGGGGGAGCAATGAGATATCTTGATCTTCATTGTGCTAGGTGCTAGGGCCATGATCTCCTTCTGCATCCTGTTAGCAATGCCTGGGTACATGGTGGTGCCGCCAGACAGCACTGTGTTGGCATACAGGTCCTTGTGGATGTCAACATCACACTTCATGATGGAGTTGAAGGTTGTTTCATGGATGCCACTGGACTCCATACCCAGGAAGGAGGGCTGGAAGAGCGCCTCTGGACACCAGAATTGCTCATTGCCGATGGTGATCGTAGCTCATAGTTCCTCTCCAAGGAGGAGGAGGATGCAGCAGTGGCCATTTCCTGCTTGAAGTCCAGGGCAACATAGCACAGTTTCTCCTTGATGTCACCTACAATCTCCCGCTCGGCTGTGGTGGTGAAGCTGTAGCCTTGCTCGCCAGGATCTTCATGAGGTAGTCTGTCAGGTCCCAGCCAGCCAGGTCCAGATGCAAGCTGGGGTGGGGAAGGGCATAGCCCTTGTAGATGGTCACTGTGTGTGTGAGACCCTGTCACCAGAGTCCATGACAGTGCCAGTGGTGCGCTGTGAGGCATACAGAGACGGCACAGCTTGGATGGCCACATACATGGCTGGAGTGTTGAAGGTCTCAAACATGATCTGCGTCATCTTCTCTCTGTTAACCTTGGGGTTCACAGGGACCTTGGTCAGCAGCACCGGGAGCTCCTTGGGGCCACGCACAGCTCGTTGTAGAAGGTGTGACGCCAGATCTTCTCCATGTCATCCCAGTTGGTGACGATGCCATGTTCAATGGGGTACTTCAGGGTCAGGATGCCTCACTTGCTCTGGGCCTCGTCACCCACATATGAGTCCTGCTGGCCCATGCCCACCATCATGCCCTGGTGGCGAGGGTACCTGACGATGGAGGGGAACACGGCCCTGGGGGCATCGTTGCTGGCAAAGCCAGCTTTGCATATGCCAGAGCCATTGTCGATGACCAGCGTGGCGATTTCTTCTTCCATGGCGGCCGACAGAGAATGAGGGTGAAGGAGAGATGAGAGGATGCGGAGAGCAGAGCAGCAGTAGGAAGTGAGACCAATGGCAGCGAGTGAGCTCCATTTTACATTCTTAATTAGAAAGAGCAAGTAGGATATATTTTTCTTAAGGTTGCAACCAGGTGATTCAGTCTGTAGAATAACTGTATTGCCTGCAGGTGGCCAGGTCAGGTTCTCTGTTATGACTAGGGCTCTATGTGACCCTTTGCTTCCTGGGAGGTACAGACCCTGTGGCCCCCTGTATGTTCTCATTTCTATACTCTGGCCTTTTTGCCCATTCAGTCACAGAGACAGTCACAAATATGGGACCTTTTATCCTCTCAGTGCAGCTCACATTAGGCCCATGAAAATACTTATGTCCTCTAGAAGCCCTCGTAAGAAGATAAATATATCCATAAATGACCATACTTGCTCATTCCCGTCCTTCCAAAATCATTGACTTCCCCTTCTCTCTCTTCTTGTCTCCCACGAATTATTACAGTGCAACTGGCAGTACAGGAAGGTCTCCACCCAAGCTAGAACTAGGTAGGACTTGGTTATATGCATCTAGCTGGTACTTTAATAGTGAGTAAAATGACTGCAGTATTTACTCACCCAGACCACCCTGGAGGATAAGAGAGGTAGAGCAGGGCTAGGCCTCCCGCCGTAGTCCTGCCTCACTCTTGAATCACCTCTCCTCCTCCTTACTGACTTCCACTCTCCTGTAGGTCTGCTTGTCTGTTCTGCTCTTGTTGTTTTGGCTTCTCCAAAGACTACAAATGGGGCTGGAGAGATGGCTCAGTGGTTACGAGTGCTTGCAGCTTTTCTGGAAGACTGGGATTCTGTTGCCAGCACCAACGTTAGGTGGCTCACAATTTCCTGTAACTCACTGTGGTGCTTTGAGTGAGAATGTCCCTCAGAGGCTCCAAGTATTTAGACATTTTGTCCCCAGTTGATGGCGCTATTTTGGGAGGTCTTAGGAGGTGTGGCTATGCTGGAGGAAGCACGTCCCTGAGAGTGGGCTTAGAGAGTTCTTAAGACTTGCCGGATCTCCAGTCGCACTCTGACTCCCGTGCCTTCTTGAAGATGTAAGAGCTCAACTTCTTCTCCTGTTCCTACTCCAGCCACCTCTGCCACCATGCCTCCCCACCACAATGGACTCTTGCCCCTTTGGAACCATAAGGTAAATAAATTCTTCCTTTTGTAAGTTCGTTTGGTCATGGTGTTTCTATCACAGCAACAGAAAAGTGATGACTACACTCACAATCACCTGTAACTCCACCTTCAGGGATCCAATGTCCTCTTCTAGTCTCCAAGGGCACATGGACTCATGAGCGCGCACACACACATACCCCTATGTAAATAAAACATAAAGAAGATTTGCTTTTAAAGCCTCCAAATTCTTCTTTGGAGAACTATTTGGGAGGAGAGTTTGTAGCCTGTATTCTTATAGAAAATTAAACTTTGACTACTGCATTCTCCATATTAACTCTTGATTGCCGAGACTTGGTCTGCTTGACTATCTCACTCCATCCTCCAATATGTATTCCAGCAGCAGTGGCAGTATGAGTTTCTGTGTTGACTTCACCTTGTTCTGTGAGTGTGTATTTCCTCCCTGCACGCACGAGCTTTGTTCACTTAGCAGCTGTCCGTTTCCTTCAGTGGTATGTTCCATACCTTTCCATGCATGTACATATTGAGATACTCACATGTTTTCAGTTAACCACAGATATTCTTTACTATGGATAAGCCAGAGTTATTCAGTCCTGAGCCATCTGATGGGCACTTTGGTTGTTAATCAATTTTCCTTATCATATCAGTAGTGAACGTCCTTGTTCTGGGTCCTGTTCACATCTGTACAAGTGTTTCTCTTGAGTATAGCCTGAGATGTAGAATTCATTAACACTGTACACATGTTAGACTGTAATGGAGCCTCCACATCCGTGGTCTGTTGTGTTTGATCAGCAGTCACTTTTTGAGTGATGTGTGGAAAGTGTCATTCGATTCATTCCCTAGCCAATGTTTGATATTAGCGCTCTTTCAGAATTTTTACAGTCTGTTGGACACGACATGGTGCAGCTCACTGTCATTTTCAGTTTTCATTTCCCTGCCAAGTTGGTAAATTGTTCTATGTATTTATTGTCTATCTTTCTGAAATTTTTCTGTTGTGACTTGCATATATATTCACCTTTCTTATTGTTTTCTGTTGGCTTGTATGGCTTTTATTTATTGGTCTCTTTATATATTCAGGGTGGCCTGAATATACATTATATATGGCCTAGTGTCTCATACGTTAAAAATATTTTCTTTCAATCTGTTGTCTTTCAATTTTATGATGCATTTTATTGCATGTATGTGTTTTAGTTTTGATGCTGTCAAATTAATATCCTTTTTTGTGTCTTGTTGAAGATCTTCCCAACTCTTAGGCCATAAATATTTTATTCTCCAATATTTCTTCTAAACAGAGTGATACCAAGTAGATAAGGAATTAGATATGAGGTGCCTTGTAAACCTGCAGCTGTATTTTGGTAGCTGTATGTCTTGGTTTGGCAATGAGTTTGACATGAACAGCTGAACAGACTGCAGTCACATCTTAGAGCTATATCTCTGGACAGTCAGAAAGTCCCTTTGAGGTTAAACATCTTTGAAGGTGCAGTTAGGTTCTTCCTATATGCCAAGAACTAAGGAGCCAAGAAAATTTCCCAGTTGCCACACACGTGCTAAGGAAGGGCCAGCATCCGGTAAAGACCCTGGATTGACTATAACATCATTTGTATCATGCTTTTGACCTTGTGAGATATTTAAACTAATTATGGGAAGAATTACCCTTAAAGGAAGATCCATTCCACCATGATTTGAGAGGGGGAAGAAAGTGCCATCCTGCTCCCATGAATATGCCATCCACCTCATTAATATTCAGTGAAACTTTAAAAAAATCCACAGTACAGAATTCGGTGGATTGCTCACACCCAGGTCAGCGTCTGTCTCCATTTTCTCTCTGGCATATACCAGCCTTCATTCTGCTTTGCTAAATAAACTTCTGCTTTAACTGTCAGCTGAATTCTTTCCTTTGAGCCCTAGGGAGAAACCTCCATTCATTGCCCTTATTTTACTTTTTACATCTTGATCCCTTGTTTTGTGGTTTTATACTTAGGCTGAGATCAAAATTAAAGCACTTTTTTTTTTTTTTTCCTGCGCGTGGAGAAACAGTTGCTCCAGTACCATTGGTTTTAGGTTATTTTGTCTTTGGAAGTCTTTTTTCTTTTCTTTTTTGAGACAAGGCCTTCCTGTAGCTCCAGCAGGCCTGAAACTCACTATGGAGATCAGGTTGGCTTCAATCCCACAAAGATCTGCCTGTATCTGCCTCCTGAGTGCTGGGACTAAAGGTGTGTGCCATGACACCATGCCCAGTTTAGGAGTGGCCTTTAAAACACACACACACACACACACACACACATAGTTTCTAATTATACAGAAAATTGGGCCCTACTATATTTATGACCTGTTAGTCTAGTTGTTTGTATCAGAAGTATTAAAAGGTGGTATCTAAACTGTGGGAGCAGTGTCACGAATTTCCAGAGGAGCCTCATAGGGCGTTTGATGAAGCCTCCTCATCTTGTGTTGACTTCAACTATACTTTCAATCCAAACCCAAGGCTGGGTTTCTGTGCTCTTGGAAAGCTAGGTCATAAAACTATGTGGCCTATTTTATCACCATCCTTGGGACTCTTCTTACAAGGTGGACCTGAGGTGTGAGAGTCAGCTGAGTATGGGGAGGCTATCCATTAGAAGACACAAGTTCCAATTATAATTCTGCCATGAGTTTTTTGCCTGTAGATAATGGAACTTTTTCCATTATACACTGAAAAGAAGTGGGTTGAGTTGTCTTGGGATCCTGACTTACTCCTGCACCTCACTGTGTGAGTTGGGGTAGATATTTAACTATACTTTTTCACATCTGTGACTTAGGATGTTATCTACCACTCAGGAAGGTTTTAAGTTATTTCTAAACAAAAAAGACTATGAAGTAGCATGTTTGTTAACTATATAGAACCCCAGAAAATAGAGCTACATACTAATGTGAACAGGCCTTGTTTTTATTGTGGTCCAACGAAGATAATAAATCTTGTTTCACCTTGGAGAGCTGTTCCAAGCGCCAAATGGGATGTGCTTTGATAAAATTGAAATGCCGTACAAATTATTTATGGCTGAAGAATGCCAACAGGTAGACTGGATTTGGAAAATATTAACCAAGCCCACAGGGTTACTGCAGTTGAGTGAAGATTATATTTGTAGGGTATCTTCAAGGGAGAATTTTTGTAGCAGGATTTATGGGCATCCTTAGGTCTTTACCCACTTGGGTGAAGAAAGGTTCAGGGCTGGTCCTTTGAGAGAGTGTACGTGGTCCTCCGAGTATAAATTACGGAAGAATGAGAAATCTAGGGGTTCTTGTGCTCAGAGAGGGGAGGTGCAGAGTAGGGTGACTATAGATGTCCCTGTGGGATCAAATGGTGTATTGTGTGTTTAAAATTTCAGTTTAAAACGTAGAACATTGATCCTTGTTTACAAATTGTGAACTGTTTCTCTTTTTTCCACACTTTACCTTCCTTTCCTACAGAGCCTCAGTCTGGAAACAGTAGAAACCCTGGATGATAATGTTTGGGTCTTGGCTGTCCTCATCAAATCCGGGTGTTAAAGGTTTGGTCTGCAGGATGGCAAGGCTAAGAGGTAGAGGGAGCTTTAAGAAGTGAAGGCAAGTGAGGGTCTTTATATTACTGGGGAAATGCCCTTGAGGGGATTGAGTGTCCCCAGATCCTTCCCCTCTTTCTCTCCCCTCCCTTTACTTCCCCTCTCTTCCTCAGACTCTCTCTCCTTCCCTTCTTCTCCTCTCTTTTTCTTTTTTTAGAAAATATTTTATTTATTATTTTTATTTTATGTGTATGAGTATATGGGTGTATGTGCACCCATGTTATACTGAAGAGGGCATCAGGTCCCCTGGAACTGGAGCTACAGATGGTTGTGAGACACCATGTGGATGCTGGGAATTGAACCCAGGTCCTCTGAAAGAACAGCCAGTGGTCTTAGCTGAACCATCTCTCCAGCCCTCTCTCTCTCTTTCTCTCTTCCTTTTTCTCCTCGCCCCTCTCTCCTTTCTCTGTTGCTTCCAGTCCAGGAGTTTTACAGGTGTGCCTGCCACGTGTTCCCCAGCATGACATGTTACCTTGTTCTATCCCAAAAGCCATGGAGCCAACCAGTCATGAATGAAGCCTGTAAAACTGGGACAAGATAAAACTTTTCATCTTTATAAGTTGATTATCTCAGCTGTTTGTTATGGCAACATACAACTGATGTAATGTATCATTTAATATTATCATTTTTTCCTTTTTGTTCATAATTTTATTTTCTGAGGCTGATTTTTATTATGGAAAGAACAACAACAGCCTCTTTCCTTCATGGTGTGGAGAGGGTGTGGTAGACTATAACTTTAGTGATCTCAAAGGATTCACACTGACCAGTGTTCACATCTCTGTGGTGTTTCTATATGTGTGGACTCTACCACTGGCTAGTGCAATGGTAGAGTACAAGTAGAGGCTTAATTTGGCACAGCAGACCTGTTTTTATCTGGAACATTTGGTTTAGAATCTACCTACCAGGTAAAGAAGCTCCAGCAGCTTTGTGGAAAAGGAAAGATAGTGCCCCAACCCCCATCGTTCCATCCTTCCAAGGCCTCTGAAATCTGTGATTTTTTTCAGTTTTTGTTTTATTTTTGAGAATTTCATAGATGAGTATTGTCTTTGCATTATTTCCATCCCTCCCTGTCTCCCACCAACGCCTCCCGTGTTTCTCCATTCCCTCACAATTTCTTGTCCTCTTCTTTGAGTATTATTCTCTCTCTCTCTCTCTCTCTCTCTCTCTCTCTCTCACACACACACACACACACACACACACATCTCACTAAATCCATTAAGTAGTACTGATGTACCTGTATTTAGAGGTGTCCATTTGAGATCGCATAACCTCTCAGGCAACTAGTCTCTGGCTACAACTGCTCCTTCCTCAGCATCCATTGATTGCCTGTAACTCTTCATCATGAGGTGGTACCCAGTGACATACCCCCATCCACCTTGGCTAATCTTGCTAGCCTACCATACTGTGATGATTTCATTGTTGCAGCTTTCCCATCATGTATGACATCGTCTTGAACATTCTAGTTCCTTCTACCATCTGACAGCAAACACATGAGACACTTCAAGTGAATCCTCTAAAAGAACCATCCAACTGAGCCCTGGCTTGCCTACAATTACGGACACATAAAACAGTTACTGTTCAAGTCTACTGCATGTTTTATGTAGCAATGGCTAGCCCAAATCCTTGAGTTTAAATGGTCATACACAAATACACATGTGTTCATGCACATACGCTTTTTTAATGTAGCTTAATCACTCTTAACTGGTTTTTCATATCTGAGAAATTAGTGTTTTGACATGGGTTCAGGTTATCTGAGGAGACTCTCAACTCTTACTTTGTTCCCCAGCTAGTCCACCCTCAAGGTAAGCTAGTGCCTCTGAGGTGTGTCTACAGTTCATTAAGGAAAAGGTGTGAAAGAAGTTTGTGTTCGTTTCCTGTCTGCTCCCCTAGATCCAGAGGCACCCCTGGGAGGAGGTGGCTGGGCAAAGATGGTTATTTCTGCAGCTCATAAGCACCGAGGACCTGGAAGACTTTATAAATCCATCATTTCCAGTCGTTAGGCAACATGTTGGTCAGCACAGGAGCCTCTCATTAATTCAGGGGAGATTTCCTCACGTCACTCTCATTAGTATTTATGGGATTTATCCACATCAATTGCTAGCGTATTAACAGGGAAATAACTAAACCTCCCAGGGTTTGTTGGCACTAATAAAAAGAGCTGGAAGTTGCAGAAATCACCATGATCAGAAGTATTTTACACCAGGGCCTGGAATTGGTCCTTTCAAAGTACCCTCCGGATGTTTTCCCGTTCAGTCTCCTTCCAGTGATATTTGTGTATTAGGACAGTCTTTAAAGCCTATGTGTAGACTGAGCAGAGAGTCCATTCCTTGCCATGAAATGACATTGAAAAATTAAAACACCATGGTCAGGCCAGAGCATCTAAGTCCATAAAGGGTTAAGTTTCTTATAATTCTTTTTAGTTTGGTCCCAGCTTATTAAAAAAAAGGAGCTCTGCATGTAAATATATTTTTTATGTATTCTGAACATAAAGATAGCTCTGTCCTACCATATTGATTTATTAGATTCTCTGACATTTTAGTTGTGGTCGTTATGTTATATTTATGAGATGAACGTTGGATTCCCTCATTATGTTTCCCTCATTTATTTTACATACTTTTATGGCTGGTTGTGCATCGCTTTACAGTTAAAGCTTTATTGCAGCTGTTAGCGTTGGGGGGAGGGAAAGGAAGTAGTTATCGATCGGAATTTACATGTTTACTGTTGTAATCATGATTTATTTAATCTGTATAAATATGAGCCCACTCTGAAATGAAAAAATATATACAGTATCTATATTTTAGATGGTAGAGCATTTGCTACTGGCCTCCTACCCTTTGGAGTGGAGAACTGGGGGACGATTTGGTATTCTGTGGATTAGCGCTTGGTGTACAGGTTGACGGTGAAGAGTGTGGGTTTTGGAGATTTCATACTGGAGTTTGAATCTCAGCTGTGTTGCTTACCAGCTGTGTGATCTGGGTCAAATCATTTCCTTTTTGGAGTTTCTCACTGCATTTGGGTCACAACGTTAAGAAACAAACAGAAGTTCAACCCTTCTAAACCCCTCTTTTTTCTTTTTAGGGTACAAGGCTATGTTGTATATACATTATTTAATGTGAACCACACATTTGGCCACTGAGTGTTTGCATTTTGTGTTTTACGACTTGGTAGTAATTCTTCAAAATAATTTACTTTTATTATCTCACTTCAGATATTCAAAGGATAATCTACCCAGCAAAAATGTTTCTCTTTCTATGTTTATTTTTGTTTTGAGGCTCTTTAGCAGAACTAATACTTTTTAATCAAGTCTCTAGGCCACTGGTCATAATTAGGGTTAGAATTACGAATTTTGTTCACTCACCATTCTGTCATATGCCCCTGTGATAGGTGACTGAATTACAGATCATCATGGAATTTCCAGAGCTTTTCAGAATGATTTACAGCTTTTAAAGAGAAATATCCAAATTTCCCTGTGTTGCCTAAATATTTCTCAAGAAGCAGGGATTGTTTTAACTACTTTCTTTTACTCTCTACCTAAAAATGCTATTGCCTGTCAGATCTAGCCCTCCCCGCAACCA
>NW_008352659.1:5288849-5294985 GCF_000622305.1 Nannospalax galili | reverse complement strand
AAAAAAAAAAAAAATCATTGACTGCTGTATTTTTTTACACAGTGAAGGCTTTTTTGTTGTGTTTTTTTGTTTGAGACAGGTTCTCCCAGCAGCTCCAGTGGGCCTGTAACTTGCTGTGTAGACAAGGCAAGCCTCCATCTCACAGAGATCTACCTGCTTCTGCCTCCCAAGTGCTGGGATTAAGGTGTGTATCACCATGCCAGTCCATAGCTAAGACTAAAAAAAATAAAAATAAAAACAAACAGACAAACAGATTGGTCTTCTTTAAGGGAGTGATGCTAGATAGGCTGACCAGGCTCCAGTGGATGAACTCACACCTAGGGATATCTGGGGATACAAACTTGACTTGATAGTCCTCAACATACGTGACAGAGTGTATGAAATCTGGTAAGGGGTGATGGGGACTATAGATAGGGGAGAGGGTTTACATATGATTAAGATGTATTGTATGAAATGCACACACTTTCAGTAAAATATTTATTGAAGAAAAATAGATTGGATCTCAGAACTATGATGCAGAATGAAGAAAGTCAAATACAAAAGAGAATTTAGTACATGATGTCCTGTCTGTGACATCCTAGGGTGACAGGAATCAGAACAGAAGTTTCTTCTGGTAGAGCATGAGATATTTGTGGTATGTTAAGATTAAGATCCTAGATCTCGACTGAGCTGATGCCAGAGCTGTCAAAACTTACCAAGTAATGCCTTTCACTATGCAAATGTGTCTTAATGAAAACCTGACATGTGCTCAATCATAAAGCACTTGCTGAGCAAGGATGAGGACCCAAGTTCAATCCCAGTGCCTACGTAAAAAGCCAGGTGTGGTGGTATACACTTGTGATCCTAGGACTAATCAGCTAGCCTCAGGTCCAGTGAGAAATCCTGTCTTAAAGACAAAAGCAAACAAACAAGAAATCCCACTAAAAAGCAACAAGGTCGGTGGTTCCTGAGGAGGGTTACCTAAGCTTGGTGTCTGGGCTCCACATGCACAGATGAACGTGTACCACCCCTAACCCTACCGCCCCACCTCCCAAAACATCGTGATCACTTACCTGTTCTTCACATGTGTCATTTATGTGCATCTTCATGGTGAACTATAGAACTCATGAGACATGATAGCGTCTTTCCTTTATCCAGAATTTAAAGAAAAATCTGCTCCATTGCACTCCTGATTCCTCTAAGTCACTGGAGGTTTGGAAAAAATTTGTTTGTCAGGATGTTCAAGTGCGTACCTGCTGTCTGGATTAGCTTTTATAGGAAGTCATTACTCATCCCAAAACTGTTCCCCTCTCTTGCCATCTGACTTAGATGGAGGAATAATTTCTTGGCTTAATTTTTTTTCAGTTCCTGCTTCTGAAGTACAAATTCACTTTTTCTAATGAATCATTATCATGTACCACCATCAAAGGTTATTCACTGAAAGCTGAAGAAAAAAAGCAATGAAAACTAATTTTGATTGTTAATGGAAATGTATTTTTAGTCTTAAAGAGCTTCCCTCAGCAATAATTATAGTTAAGCCTCTTGGGTGTTTTTGGACTTTAAAATTTACATCTCGTAGCTCTTTTTCATTTAGCAGTTAATCTAACAGAGCTCTGCAAATTTGTTCTGTAGTCTAGTGTTAGGAAAGGATTGGTAGAGATTTTATTCTTCTCTTCTCTACTTGATTTTAGGCCCTTTTTCATGGCATTTGTGTGTGCCCAGGCTGAATTCTTGTTGGGTCAGTGTGTGTTCACTTGTGATTGGTGGCATGGGGCCAGTGGGGTGGCCTGGAGATGGAGGCCTTGCTTTCCTGTAGCCAGTAGGGGTCTGTGGCCCAGTTACCTGACTGTGCTCTGTGTAGCCCAGGGTTGGGGCACAGGGTGTGTGTGCTCATTGAACGTGTTTGAAAGGAGATATGGAAGGGTCTGTGGGCATCTAGGGAAAGTGAAACCAGTGAGATGCAAAGCTGTTTCAGTCACAGCGATTCTTCAGCCAGCTTTTCCTGATTTTCTGCCGATTCTAAAGATAGGCAGAGACAGTTAGAGGACAGGAGGAAAGAAAGGTTCTGACACAAAGGCTCCTCAGATTGTGCCCTCTAATTAATAAGCAGTGTCTAGAACTGGGGGATGACTCAGTTGGAGCATGAGGACCTGGGTTTGGATCCTCAGCACCCACATAAAAAGCCAAGAATGCTGTGCTCACCTGTCATACCAGTGCTTGAGAGTAAGACAGGAGGCTTCCTAGAGCTTGGTGGACGACCAGTTTAGCCAAATTGGCAAGTTCCAGATTCAATGAGTGACCCTGTCTCAATAAGATAGAGAGCGACTGAGGAAAACACTCATTGTTGACATAAGGCCTCCACATGAATACACACACACACACACACACACACACACACACACACACACACACCCGTAGTCCGTTAACCTGCTCATCAACTGCTGAGGATCCTGTTCCTGCTACACACTGACCTTATCCATAGACCCGCCCAGCAGCCACACACTAGGGTACTTGCAAACTGAACATTAAGGAACAGTTAAAATTAATCCTGTGTACTGCAGCTCCCAGAAAGCCAGCCCCATGTGTCAATAAATCTAGATCTGTTTGAAGCTAACGTCACTAAATCTTCGTCTTGACTGTTTGCTGGTGGTGTCAAGAGCAGCCCAGGAAGATGAATTTGAGGGGAGGATGAAAAAGGAACCATATTAAACCGCAGCTCTGATAAGTTTAGTTAAGAGGCAGGAGATGTGTCCTTGCTGTGACATTTGGTGGCTGATATTTGTTTCCCTTTAAATAATATGCTGTACATCGGTGAGAGTGATGGTTTTGGCTGGTGACATTGCATCTGCACCAAGGTTACTGCCTTCTGGACAGGCAGTCTCTCTCCTTTCTTTCTATATCCCACACCCTGTCAATAAATATCCACTTGTCTGAGGAAGTGAGATACAGATTTTACAACTGACACCCGAGTGTCTTCATTTCTAGAAGCACTCAGGTTCACTCTGTGTGGGAATATAGGAAAGGGTGGGCTAGAGGGAAATTAAAGGGACCTTGGAACCAGTCTGGGTCATGAAACTGTCAAATGAATTCCAGCCTCATCCAGTGGGAAGGTCCTGGCCCTTTAAGAATTCATCCCTTGAGGGATGGGGAAATGGCTCAGTGGGAAAAGTGCCTGCTGCTCAAGCATAAAGGGCCTGAGTTCAGATTCCCATCACCCACATAAAAGCCTGGGATGGTAGTGCTTAACCTGTAATCTAGCATTGGGGGCGAAGAGGAGTGGATCCCTGAAACTTGCTGGTGAGCCAGCCTAGCTGGATAGGTGAGCTCCAGGTTCAGTGAGAGACCCTGATTCCAACACTAAGGTGCAGAACAACAGAGGAAGACAGTATTGACCTCTGGCCTCCATCACCCCCCCCCCATATACATAAGAATTCATTCCTCAAAGCCCCCGTTTTCAGAAGCAAGATATGTAAAATCTGAGGGCTGGGACTTCGTGTCCTACCATTCCCCACACTCTCGCTGTTCTTGTCACTTAACAGAGCTGTGTCCCATGATAGTGGTCAGCAAGCTTTCTTAGTCAAGGTCAGATGGTGAGTACTTTCAGCTTCGTGGGTCCTATCCTGCCTGTCGTTGCTGCTCAACTCCGTCACGGCATCAGTATAGCCTCTGCTCATCTTGAATGCTTGTATCTGTGTTATGGACAGCAAAATGTGAATTTCATATCATTTCTCAGGTTATGAAAGGCTATTCTCCTGATTTTTTTCAGATATTTAAAAATAGAAAAACCATTTATACGTTGCAGGCTGTATAAAAAAATAAAGTGGGCTAAAATTTGTCTCAAACACTGTACTTTGACCTCTGGTCTATGATTTGACTCTTTCTAATCATTTTCTCTTTTTCAAAGCAAGAAGATATAGTCAGTCTGTTTTGGTGGAAAGATACTATCAATCTAAAGATGAAGTTCATGGCCATATTTGGCCAGGAGATAAATTAGATTTGAATAAGAATAATCCTGGACTCTGAGGCAGGCAACCCAGGCCTCTGTACCAATCCTTTATTAACACCTAGTAGCTGTGTAACCTCAGGCTGTTCACTTACCCTCTCTGAGTCCAAAATTTCCTTTTTCTTTTTACAAAGTAGGGGTAATTATAGCAGCCTTGATTACATACATGACTCTTCTGTGGTCCAGAGTCAACAGGAATGAAAGTTATTATTATATAAGGCTTTTCGTTATGCTGGCTGCTTTACCAGTAGGAATTAATTCTTGTTAGGTCTGATGGTGGTTGTTATTATATCTTTGAATTGTCCAAAGAAGAAATAATAGCTCATGTTTTTCCATCTTTTTTTTAACCAAATAAACTTTTATTCTTTAAGTTATTTTTCCTCAGGTATTTCTCTTTTTTTTAGTGTTTTTTAAAATTATTTATTTATTAACCACATAGTTAGAAGAAGCATTTCATTACAACAGCATTGACATATTCAATAACAATTTCCTGAACTAAGATACATCTCTTTCAAAATTGCTGTAAATTTGTAAGTTTATAGTTGAATTATTACAGTTATACAATATTGTACTCAGTATAAACCCTATAAGACATAAGATTAAATGAGGTTTTAACCTTTAAAAAAGATCTCCATTTCATTATTAAAATACACAGTTTCATAGAGAAAAATTAATTTTTAATGCTATTGACATTAAGATGTTTGCACATGCGTTTCTAATCTCTATATATCTGATTATTACTAGTCACAGTTGATTACTTTCTGAGCTCCTTGGCATTTGAGCATGGATATAAAGTCATCAGGTAGATTTCAATGATAATGCTTTTCACATCTATTAATTATTAAGGAGCAATTTTTATGCTTTGAAGAATTTTTTAGTCATTATTTTTTAAATTTTTAATGACTACAATATTAGAAGAAGCATTTCACTACAGATTTAACATATTCAGAGACACACTCCAGAGCAAGAGTACATCTCTTTCACAAGTGGATGCAGGTTTCTAGGTTCACAGTTGAATTAATACAGTTATACAATATTGAACTCAGTATAAGCCCTGTAAGACATAAAATTGAATGAGTTTTTTAACCTTTAAAAAATATTTCCATTTCATTTTAGAATATATTGTTCCTTGCAGAAAGACTGATTGTTTTTGCTACTAACACAGACGGTGGCATATGCATCTCTAATCTGTATGTATCTGATTATTACTAGTCATAATCGGTTGCACTTGGATCCTTGGTGCCTGTGTATGTCTATAAAGTCATCGGGTAGATTTCAATGGTAATTTTTATCACCTCTACTAATTAACATGACGTAAATTTCCATGCTTCCTCCTCAAATATAATACATTATTTTAATTTCGTTGATTTTTTTTGTGTATATGTGTGTATATCACACAGAACATACCAAACCATCTTATTCGACTATACACCCACTTCCCAGATAGCACCCTTCCATAGCCTCCCTACCCAACTAGAGCCCTTATACTCTGCTTTCCCTGCTACTGTCTGCTGTGTTGTCAGCACCCCTAGCCATTCCCCACTACTTGCCCTTCTGGTGAATCTAGTCAGCCTATCTAGAGGTCTTTGTTTTAGGAAGGTCAGCTGTTCCCCATCTAGCAGCAATCAGTTGTCAGTATTCCTTTAGATAAGATTGGGGCCTGCTGTTCATTTTCCCAGTTCTATGCTGGATTACTATCCAGGAGTCCCTTTGCATCTGGTGGGGTCTCCTCAGCCTCCTTGATCAAGAGGACAGGTGACCCACCACAATTACAGGACATTTTGAAAGACGCTCATAGTCGCCTGGAACTAGTGGACCTAGGAGGGCAAGGAGCAAATACTGTCCTTTATGTCCCTCTGACCAAATTATTATAGGGCTCAAAGTCTGTCTGTTAAACATCCAAGAAGGTTAGTTCCACCAGTCTGGTACTTTTAATTAC
The DNA here is from genome assembly GCF_000622305.1 of Nannospalax galili. Classification (NCBI taxonomy): domain Eukaryota; kingdom Metazoa; phylum Chordata; class Mammalia; order Rodentia; family Spalacidae; genus Nannospalax; species Nannospalax galili. The sequence continues at coordinate 5,289,064 of NW_008352659.1, read as the reverse complement.
TGTGTGTCATGTAGATAAATCTTGGGCAAAGACCAATTGTTCTCAGATAAACCTTACCTAGCATATATTTCTTGATCTGGTATGTATAATTTGTCATTAGGTTGTTGGACTAATATGGTTCCCTCTGGTTTTTAAAACTACCTAGGCATTATTTATCTCTCACATTGTCTAACCCTTCCACCATGGTATCCCCATTTAAGGTGCCCCCATTTTTT
>NW_008352659.1:5267324-5288347 GCF_000622305.1 Nannospalax galili | reverse complement strand
CCATAGGGGTTGAACAAGTTTGCAGTCCCACCAGCAGTGGATGAGTGTTCCGCTTTCCCCACATCCAACATTTGGTATCATTTTTGTTCTTTTGATCTTAGCCAGTCTGACTGGGGTAAGATGAAATCTTAAAGTGGTTTTAATTTGCATTTCCCTAATTATTAGTGATGTTGAACATCTTTTAAGATGTTTCATAGCCATCTTTACTCCTTCTTTTGAGAAAACTCTGTTCAGCTCCTTAGTCCATCTTTTAATTGGGTTACTTCTTGTCTTGATTCTCTGTTCTTTGAGTATCTTATATATTCTGGATATTAAACCTCTGTCAGATGTGTCGCTGGTGAAGATTTTCTCCCATTCTGTGGGTTTTCTGTTTGCTTTCCTGGTTGCCTCCCATCAAGCTTTGATGTTGTCCTATTTTTCAAAATTCGTATTTTATTTTTATTTTTATGTGTAGTGTGTGTACATGTCTAAGTATGGATACACATGTGTATACAATGCATATGGAAGCCAGAGATTGACACGTAGTATTTTCCTCTATTGCTGTTCATCATATCTTTTAAATTTTTTATTCATTTTTACTTATGTGTATGGGTGTATTGCCTTCATGTATGTGAGTGCACCTGTGTCATGCAAAGCCCATGGAGGCCAGAAGAAGGTGTTGGATCAAAAGAGGGTGTTGGAGCCCCTGGAACTGGAGTTAGGGATGGTTATTAGCCACCATGTGGGTGCTGGGACTCGAACCTGGGTCCTCTGCTATACAGCCAGTGCTCTTAACCACAGAGCCATGCCTCCAGGCTCCCTTTATATGTTTTGATACAGGATATCTCACTGAACCTGGAGCTCATTTATTCAGTTCTGTTGGCTGCTCAATGAGTTCCCGGAATCCTCCTGACTCTCCCACCCAGCACTGAGATTACAGGCTGGCTTTTTGTGTAGGTCCCGAGGATCTGAACTCAAGCCCTCATGCTTTCGTGACAAGTACTTTACTTACGGAGCCACCCCCCCAGCCCTGTTGTCATGCTATTTTGGCTGTTTCTCCCAGAGCATCCCCCTGCCATTGTCAATGGTTGCCACCCTACCACCCACACAGCCCTGCCTCCTGTCTGCTTGCCCCTTCAATGCCCTTTTAAGCTGTGCCCATAGCAGGTCTTCCTCAGAGTCCTCAACACATGCAACTCTGGGTGGGGAGCAGAGGAGACCTGGCTTGACCCCATCCCAGACCCATGCTTTCTAGAAAGGATATCCTGCTCTCCAACAGAAGTAACAGGGTTTAGGTAAAGAATAAAAGCAAAGAATGGAGACTGCAGGCTGCCAGGAAGGATGCCTTTCAAGCGGTGTGAGGCCTGCTGAGGTTGTCCACTACCACCCAGTGGGAAGAAGGGTTAGACCGGAAGCGGGAGGCAGGGCCTAGAGACATTATTCTTGAAAGTGACATCACAGAGCTTTTTGGCTACAGTGCTCCATCTCTGTAGCCTGCTGTACCTTGAGAGTATCCTCATGTACAGTAGCTCTTTCCATCCTTGCGAATGATCCTCGGAGGTACTTGGAACATTCTACTTCCCTTTGGCTCTGAGGAAGCTGAGGCCCAGAGATGCTCATGTACCTCTCCCAGCACTGTGCAGATAGTTCATGGAGACGTGAAGACAGAAGGCTAGGGCTGGTTACCACATGCTACCCCTAGTCTGACATCAACCTGCTGTGGTCTGGGCTATGGCGTCTGGCTCCAAGGATGTTAAAAATCCCTCAGGGTAAGGACACTTACATCTACAGCTATCTGAGTAGGTTAGCTTGTCTTATTTTTCCTTCCCAGAATACATGTGTGGAGCAGGTTTTAGGGAAACGGAGTGTATTATGTGTTTGGGGCTTCTATTCTGGTCACACCTAAATTATGTAAATATGTATACAGAGCAATGACTCGTTTGTTCCGTGAGCAGTGGCTGGTACATTACTGATTCCTGGCTGGGCTCCCTTCCACAGCCCCTCATTGCTCACCTAATGGAGTATGAAGTCTTCTGGTTGGTACTTCAGGTCCTCTGCAATCTGGATTCAACTGGTTTTGCAGTCTTACTGTCTCACCTTCTGTCTCTGAGGAAGCCTCTTCTCTAGCCAGGTTCAGTCCTCCATTCTGTCAAATTTAGCCATCATTTTAGAACAATAGTGGGTTATCTCCCTTAGGTACAGGTGATCCACTCCTTTCTTGCATATTTTCTGACATCTTTAGACCTTCCTCTCCAAAGATGAGTTCTGATTCTCCCTCCCCTGTTTAATAAGCTTGCTTTCTCTATTCTGAAGACAAACCCATTCCCCAGTGCTCGCGCCACCCCACTCTGCTGTCCTCCTGTCTCTTTCTTCTTTATCTGAAGCAGCTGTCAGTGTTTCTCATCCAGGCTCTGGGTGATCTCTAAGCCTTCATATCCTGGGGCAAGAGCAAACTGTCACTGGAGAGCCACGTCTAACTACCATCTGTTTTTGCAGGGATATGGGGCTAAGTGTTTTCATACTTTTAAAAGATTTTAAAAGAGAATAATTCTTGACAGATGAAGAATAGATGGAATTCAAATGTCAGTGTCCACCAATAAAGCTTTATTGAGACATAGCTACCCATTCTTTGTAGTACTGTGAGCATCTGCTTTGTTTTAACAATGGTGCAGCTAAGTAGCTGTCACAGAGACCAAATGGTGCTTTGTGGGGTCGGGGTGGGGATCTAGGCATGTCTATGTGGTGCATGCCTTTAAACCTAGCACTCAGAATGCACAGGCAGGTGTGAGTTCAAGGTCAGCACAGTCTACATAGTGAACTCCAAGGCAGTCAAGAATACATAGTGAGACCCTGTCTTAAAAATCAAATCAAATCAAAACAAAACAAATCTAACAAAAAACCACCCATATGGCAGTTAACAACCATCTGTGACTCTAGTTCCATGAAATTGGATACCCATCCTCTGACCTCTGCAGGCATTGCACGACATGGGTTTACCTACTTACATGCAGGTAATACACTCATACAGATAAAATTTAAAAAATATACTAAGATAAATGAATCAATAAATATTAAAAAGAAAGGAACCAAAAACCAAAAATAGAAGAATAAAGGAAGTTATAGGCTGGAGAGGCAGCTTAGTGGATAAGAATATGTACTGCTCTTCCAGAGGACCCCAGTTCTGTTCCCAGCACCCATATGAGGCAGCTCACAACTACCTGTAACTCCAGTTCCAGGGGATCTGATACTTTTAGTACCTGCATGCATCTGTACTCATGTGCACATGTCTCCACACAGACACAGGCACATATTCATAATTAAAATATAATAAAATCTTTTTTTTTAATGGTGACTGAGTCTTGGCTTAGACATCAGTTACAAGGCATGAATTAACTTGTGTGAATTTAGAAGGTATGTGTTCTGTGCCATCCTTGGAAGAATTAAGAAATAGTCCTGGAAGTGACATTCTGAGGAGGAGTTCATCAGGAGATGAATAACTCTCACGGAAAAAATGCCGTCTCATTCCCCATCTCCCTTGGCCCTCTGTTAACCTGATCCTGGAGATAGCCCATCTGTCTGTTGAAATCTGTCTTTTAATGCTCTCCCATGGCTTCTCGGTCAACGCATGACCTGAGCACCCCAAGTTTTGGTTGTTACATCCTGTCTGCACCGCTCTTTCGGATTGTCTGCTCACATTCTGTTCATGTTGGCAGTGCTCCTGTCTTTGCCCCCTGTTTCTAAATGTACGTAGTTCTGTGGTTTATAATCTTTCAAAATTTAATTATTTTTATTTTCCCTTCTTTTTGGTCTCTTAGCAAAATCATGGGTCTTGTAGCATATCTATGCTGGTAGTCTTCCGATTACTGTCTCTCAGCCTCCCAGCTCCATCCTGGGCGGCACACATGCATTGCTCTCGTTAGAGTCCCTTTGCTTCTGTTTGGGACACCATCTTGCTTTCAGCTTTGACGGCTTAGTCTCAAGTTACCCATGACATCTCTCCTTCGTTCCTCACTGTTTCACTGTTACATCTTCACCCTTGAGAACATCTTCGGCAGCTTTGCCCTTCTCTCTAGTCCCACCACATCTTCTCAGCTCTCCCTTTTCTCTCCTTCTCAGGCTAGGTACTGACTTTCTTTCTAGCCTGTTCCCCTCTGCCCTATCACAAATACAGGCTGCTGCCTGGCTCAAGCAGATCTTTTTGTCATTTCCCTCTGTTTTGTTTTTGTGTGCTTGATTTTTAGTCATGGCTGTAGCATAAGGTCTGTATGAGCTCAGGTGACTCACCTTAAGAATCGCTCCAAGAGGCTGGAGAGATGGCTCAGTGGTTAAGAGCAATTGGCTACTCTTGCCAAGGACCTGTGTTCAGTTCCCAACACCCACATGGTGGCTTACAACTGCCTCTAACTCTAGTTCTAAGGAATCTGATGCCCTCTTCTGGCCTTCTCAGGCACTGCGTGCATGTAGTACACATACATATATATAGACAAAACACTCATGCATATTAAATAAAAATAAATAAACCTTAAGAAAAAAAGAAAAACAATTTTCCACAAGTCTTTCTGCTTTCTGCCCCAGGACCTTCCCAGGAGTCAAAGGAGCCCATGAAGCTCAGAGCAGCCTGCAAATGCGGTGTAGCTAGTCCCCACAGCAGGGACACTTCTCAGTTCCCAAGGGAGTGGAGCTGAGAGATGACTGCCTTGTTAGGCCTTCTGAATGCTTGGGGAGGCCATAGAGAAGGAGTTATGCTCTTCTGGGAAGAGTAGTGACTTTGACTCTGCACCTGATACTGGATCTTCAACCTCTCCCTCCTACCTTCTTTCTAGTCTTATCCCAAGTAAAACTCCTAAACCCATGTCCTCACCTCAGGAGCCATCAAAGGAAGGCACAGACTGGTCTACAAGAAGATGCCCATCACCTTCGGATGCTTTGGCTGCTCAGGCCTCCCCAGTACGGGACTGATGGCATTTGGTGCTCTTCAGTTCTCTAGGTTGGCACTAGGCCTTCCTCTCCTGCTCACCATCACTTTCTCCTCTAGACAAACTGTGTTGCTTAAGGGCCAAGATTCTGTCTTGTTTATCTTTATTTCTCTGAGGAGCTCACTGTCCAGCTTATGAGGAGGGTAGATGTCATAAACATGTGCATGAATGGATATGTTCACCTTCCCCTGTTTACCCTTCACCATGTCCTTTCTGTCATTGCTTTATGATGGTCTTTTTCTCCACTGAATTCCCAGAAACGCCCTATCTCTGCAATCCTCTGGAACTTTCTGCTTTCTGTTTTGTAGTTGTTTATGCTTTAGCTGGTAAAAATATAAATTCCTCAAGAGGCATGATCTGGTTTTATTTTCTTGTGTAATAATAAATATTGGATGAATGACTGAAGGAATTTGTCTCGTGGCTTTTCTAGGCATTCATGCTCTTTCTGGTTTGTTCTAGTCTCTTTTCTCCATGTAAGTCACCTATTTCATCATTCCTAAAAATGAATGCAATTTGCTTTTCCTTTACTTCATGTACACGTTTCATACAATGTTTCTCTGTTTGCCTATGGAAATTCTATCCATCCTTCAAGACCAAGCTTTAGTGTTATCATTTTCTTTCTATGTTTATGTATGTGTGATATATGTATGCCTCTGTGCTTGTATATGTATGCATGTATGTGGGTGTGCATGCCTATGTATGTGCATCATGTGGAGACCACAGGTCAGTGTTGGATGTCTTTCCTCAATCACTCTCTACATTTTTTTTTTTTTTTTTTGGATAGAGTCTCTCACTGAACCTGGAGCTCACTGATTTGATCAGGCTGGCTGGTCAAGGAGCTCCAAGGATCTACCTGTCTCTACTGGAATTATACAACATGCTGCCATGTCTAGCTTTTATGTGGGTGTCAGGGACCAAACTTGGGTCTTCATACTTGGGTGGTAAGCACTTCACCAACTAAGCCATGTCTCAGCCCAGTGCTATCATTTCTATAAAGCCTTTCTCAACCTACCTCCCAAAGCACCACCTTTCCTATCCACCTAAGTGGCCAGCGTTTGTGGTGTTCAATCTTACGTAGCATAATTGCATTCCACTTGTCTTCTTTCCATCTCTGAGACAGTAAGTACCTTCAGGGCAAGGTTGGTTACTCCCTCATTGTGTCCAGTACTTTGCTCATTGCCCTGTAATCAATAAATATCTGTTGTAATGAATTAATTTGAATAGGTTAAATTATGTCATCCTGCCTCTGCATTCCTAGCCTCTTAACTGGTGCCCCCTGACCTGGCTCTGTGTGAGTTTCCTTGAGTTTCATTTTGATAATGGAAGAAATATCAAGCAGAAAAAAAGATATATATCTGAAGCCAGTCAGCATGATCTACTGTTTGAATGTGAATGCTGGAAACATAACTTATAAGAATACCATTTCAATTATTTGTAAAATATTTAAATAGTATAATCCAATTTACATTCTATCATTTCTAACAGCTGTAAAATTTACTTTACACCAAAGTTAGCTCAATCATTTTAATTCAGTCTGGAAAAACAGTACAAATGAAAGCTTAATTTGTATTTAATCTCCCCTTTTGTTTCTACATTATTGCCTCCGAATCATTCCTTTTAGTGATTGAGATTTAAACCAGAGAGAAGAAAAAGGCTCGATGAAATATTTGTGAAGAATAAAACCCATAATGAAAAGTTTAGAGTAAATGTTTAAAAATCCCATCTGGCTTTGTTCTTTGGGTTTTCAATTCATGGCAGTGTCTTTGTTATAAACCCGAGGTCTCAGCCACGTGGGTTGCTTTGTGGGAATCTTAGGCCTGTGACTCTCAGATGTCTAAACCCAGGTGACTCATTTGGAGAAGATTCCATTTAGACCTTGCCTGGGATGATTGGCACTGAATCCAAATGTGAGTAATTATTATTTAGTGTGTGGATCGTGCTTATGTGTTTCCAAATGGCTTTATGATCATCTTGGTTAGCTTTTCTCTCTACATCCTGGCTATCTTCCGGTTGCTGTCATCAGCCAGGAATTGTCCCAAGACAGGTGGTAAGCTGGGTCTAACTTGCCCATCCTGTGTAGCATCAAATCTGGTGTGTGGATAGCAGGAAGAAGGTTCCAGGAGACATGAAAGGTCCCAGGACAGCATAACTGTCTTACGTTTCTCTGTCTGCCAGTTGGGGGGTGTATAGAAGTGTTCCAGAGACCCATATTTGTCCCCAGACAAGCCCTTCTTCCCCATCCCATTGTCACCATACTCCTCCTACCCCCAGTAAGACTGTTTGAAAAACAAAACTGTCTGATTGAGAGATGGTTCAGTGAAGGGAGTCTTGGAGTTCATTCTGATCAAAGAGGAAAAGTAAGGTAAACTGAGGGGAATGAAGTGCGTTCAAGCTTATCTGTAGCCAAGGAGATTTAGAAGAGAAAGTAGCATCTTATATTTCAGAAAGAAGTCAGAAGAGTAAAGTGAGTGATCTCATGGGCCAAGGCTCTAAAAAGTAAGAAACATAACAAGGGATTTTCTACAGTACCATACTCAGAAAGGAGGAAAGGTGTCTAGGTGCTTGTGTGACTTCAGAAAATCAGATTTTAAATTGGGATAGAGTGGTTATACAAACAATATGCTAGGCTTATAAAGCCTTTTCCTTTCTGTTGTGTTAGATGCTCCTTGGAGCAAGTCTCTGATTTTGGTCCAACATGGAATAGTGGCCGTACTTCACGGATGAAGAAACCAAGGTCCAAGACTGTTGGTGATTTCCCTAAGGTCATACTGCTGATAAAATGAAGAGTTGAGGCTTCAGGGAGGTCCCGGCATCACCACTGCATAATTGGGTGTTTCTTTTACCATGCTGTGCCTTCAGATATTGTCAGCAATGTCCAATGCTTTCAGAGAGCAGAGCCATCTGAGACGGAGGGTTCTAAATGCAGGAGGGACAGGGTTTCGTGTAGGTCTTGCAGATGGGGAATTTAGAGAGGCAGAACACAGGAGGCAGGGTGAAAGATGAACAAGTAGAACCTGTGCGTCCGATCTCTAGGTCACACTCTCCTCCCCAACAGCCTTCCTTCCATGAGGAGTAGACAGGACCAGTGGAGCTCTGGGCTTGGGGATCCCTTTTCCTTGCTGAGGGAAGCTGGCTCCCCTGCTACTGCTTTTCTAAATCTCTTCCTGTAACATGGTGTCTTCCGCAGCAAGCTGGCCTCATGATTGGCAGTAGAGGCAGCCACCTTCCTGAGGTGATGGAGACATCCTACCAAGCTTCCCCTGGAACTGGAGAACTTCCCGCCAAAGTAAAGGAGTCCCTATCTTTATCTTGCTTATCATTCTGTCCAAATTGTTATTTAGTTACTTTTGAGTTCCTGGGGGTGTGGTTTACAATCTGTGTGTGTGTGTGTGTGTGTGTGTGTGTGTGTGTGTGTGATGTGTGTACTCACAGCTTTCACACTTAGTCAGTATGGGACCCCTACCTATGGATTGATAAGTTGGATAGATAAATGAGTGACTGAGAAGTATTATTTGTACAGACTCAGTAATGAGACCTATCAGCCAGTTATAGATTAGTCTAACAGGCATAGTAGGTCAGAGGACAGCTTTTAATTCTTGGGGGTGGGAGGCAGTATAAGGACATGCAGAACTGAGACCCTTCCATGATTAGTAAGAGGGGATTGATAGGGAGGGGGAACTGATGATCCAGTTGCCACATTTCATGGTCATTTCTACCACACTGGTCCCCAGAGGTTAGCTGCGTTCTCCATCCTTAACACACATGAAACACACTGGACCCACTGTCACAGAAGACACAGGGATAGCAAGAGAGCCCCAGGAGCTCAGCAGTGTGGCTGCCAGCATCTAGGACTCTTGCTCTGCCTGGTCCAGTACTGCCCAGTGTTCTGGCTATCCTCAGATCTGTCTATCCCATTTTATCCTGGTCTTAATTTATAGGACATGTATCCTTGGTTCCCAGCAGCAAGAACACCTGTCCTGATGCTCAGCAATTCCCAAGTCTGGGCTGATGCAGGCCTTTCCCTCATACTTGTCCATGTCCGTGTTCGTTCCAAGTGACCACTAACAGACATCGCCCTCCTGGTTAGGTTAGTCCTCAGTCCCTTGCACACAAGATATGGATTCATCATCATTTCACATGACTTTGTACAGTAGCAGTGGTGATCTTGAGTGATATGAGGTGTTACAGTATAAGGATTAGATTGCATTATATTGTAAAGGTCATTCAAAGTCCAGAATGTAAGGACCCTCAGGCTAGGGCACCAAATAAAGGCCGGAACTTGTTGAATGCCCACTCAGCTACTGCAGAATCTGGCTTCCGTTAACCCCATTCACAAAGAGCTTAGCCCTTGGAAGCCCTTTCTTTCCATCCCTAGGTTTCTACCCCACAGTAATGGTGTGCACTTCAATGACAGACCACCTCAAGCACAGGAGCTTCATGAACTATCTGGCACTCAACACAGTCATTACCCCCCTTGGATTCTCAATAACACAATTTGCTGGTAGAAAATAACAGTGCAGTCCATAAAGATATTGCTGCTAGAGACTACATTGCTGTGTGTAGCCTGTGTCCAACAGAACATGAAGCCTGAAGGACAAGACCAGGAGAAGGCCCAGGGGAGCAGCAACTTTCTTGATCATTCTCGTACCAGGCCTTGGGATTTGGTATGTTGAGGTCTTGGGAAGAACTGTTGGGTTGGGAATTGTGGAGAGGGATTTGATCTTTTTTCTATGGTGAGTCTCAGCTCTGAATTATACTTGTCTTTATATACATAGTGTACTGATAAACTGTTTCCATGTTGTGTTAGTTACTTTTCTGGTTACTGTAGCCAAATACAATTTAAGAGGAAGGGTTTGTATCTCGGCTTACAGTTCAAAAGGATTCAGTCTGTCATGGCAGGGAAGGCAAGAGCTTGAGGCAGCTGGTCACATTATATCTTCAGTCAAGAAGCAAAGTGAATGTAGGGTGGGTATGATAGCTTGCCTGTAATTCCAGCCTCAGAAGATGGAGAGAGAAGATCCCCAGAGGCAGCTGGCTAGCAAGACAAACCATACCAGCCAGTTCTGGGTTTCATTGACAGACCTTGCCTCAATAAGGTGGAAAAGTGATTGATGATGATTTCCAACATCAATCCTGGACTTCTATGTGCACGTGCATATATGTTCCTATGTGCCCAGGCATATGTGCCAGCCACACACATGCAAACATGCCCCCCATGCACTATACACACATGGAAGTTGGAAAAGTAAAGATAAAAAGCAGAGAGAGATGAATGTTCATGCTCACCTGGTTTTCTCCTTTTTATGCAGTCTAGGACCCCAGCCCACGGAATGATGGTGCTCACATTTAGTGTGGATCTTCCCACCACAGTTAACCCAATCTAGATAATCCCTCACAGACATACCCAGAGATTTGTCTGCAAGGTAGTTCTAGATCCTGTCACAGTGACAGTCAATCTAAACCATGACATATGTCTTGGAATGTCCTGAAATGTCTAGTCACAGAGATGATGGAAGTGTGCTTTTTGGAGTTCCTTTACCAAGCATTGGAAAGTCACTTGAATAAAGGACTTGTTTGGCATTCTTTGTTATGAATGTGTGATTCCTAACTAGAATATGAAATTCACAGGATGCTAGCAATACTCCCTCACATTTATGCAGTAGGTATAATGTTTAGGCTAATTTTAAAGGTAATTTTCCCCCCTAAATCATTGCTGTTTGTCACTGGGATTCCTTTGTTTATATGTCATCAACATCCAATGAATAATATGCATTTCTTCTAGTCATTGTTAAAACCCAATGTATGGAAACTGTGTTTATAACCAGCAGATGTTACAAATCTGGGCTCTGGATTAATGTCAGTTTCTGAATGTGGAGTGCTTTAGTTAATTCCACCCAAGGACAGATGATATCATCCAGGAAGAAGGAATATATTAGAAACTGTCAGCCTGAAGGTAGTAAAAGGTGGCGATATGTTACGAGGAGTACTAAAAGGTCATTCAAAGAAGAGATGTTGCTAATAACTCAATTAAAGTTTTCACTCTGACATTTTACAAATTTCGGTGTGAGCCCTAAAACATTTTCAGAGCTAGCTAAATTGAGAGCCTACATTGGAAAAACAGGGGTCAAATAGGATTCACACAATTCCTTTGTGAGATGAACAGATTGGGGTGCTCTCTCTCTATTTCCAGGAAGTTCTGGCCAACTAATTCATTGGTACTCCCTTGATGTCTAGGTGAAAGTAAGTATGGCTCTCTCTAGCTATGTGCAAGGGGACTGTTTCAAGGACTCCCTGTAGATACCAAAATTCACAGTGTCTCAGGTCCCTTAAATGAGATAATATTATATTTACCTGTAACCTATACACATCCTTATGCAGACTTTAAATCATCTCTTTATTATTAATAATGTCTAATACAATGGGAACACTATGTAAATAGTGGTTACACCATATTGCTGGGGAATCATGATAAGAAGCATGTCTGAGCATGTTCGCTACACATAGGATTTTTTTTTTTCTCAGTGTTTTCTTTCTGTGGTTGGTCAAATCTGTGGATAAGAAGCTCTTAGATCCTGAAGGCTGATGGTGTGCCCTCTTACTGGGCCTTTCCAGTCTTCTGCTAGGTGTTACACAGACTAGCTAACTCATTTTGGTCCTTGACTTTCAAGAAACCAGTATTTGTCAGACCTAGTACTCTGTGAATGTTTTTCTCTTGTAATTTAATCTTCCCATTTGCTAAGAGGCCCAAGAAAAAAAGCAGAGACAAGGCCTCTGGGTTGTTGGAGTAGAAATCTTCCAGACCATGTGATCTGATATGGTTGTGTGAACTGAGTAGATGGACAGTCAGGATAGCCCTAAATAGAAGGCTCCCAGAGGTTCTCCTGATCCTTCCATCTTCTTTGAAGTTACGCTCCTTTCTTAAGGATGCTGTAGCCTAGAATCCACCTACTCTCTAGGGATGGTGCTTCCTAATCTTCCATCTTTGTTCTGTCATTCTTCTTCCTGTGCTGGGGACTTAAGCATGTCTTATTTTTTGTATTTTCATACATATTAATATTAGATATAAATATTAGATATGAATATTATGTATGAACATTAGATATGAATTATATATATATAATAGTCCGTATATATTTCATAGTTACGGGCCCTTCCTGCTGTGTGCTTTGTGCCAAGGCCTTGGTGGGAAGGGAAGATAACATGACTTCTGGCCCAAGTGGTCATTGTCTGGTACAGATCATACAACTACACACATAGTCAGCAGTACAAACAAACATTAGATCATCAGGGACAGGGTAGAGGAAAAACAGGAGCAAGTTTCTGACCTCATTTGACTCAGGGATTCCTGTAAAGGTGACCTGTATCCTTGAGTTCACTAGAGAATCAGAGAAGGGACCAGCAAGTTCAAAGACTCTTGCCTGGATGGACCTTGGTGATTACAGGGAACCAAGCAGAGGTGTGTGTAGCTCTAGACAGAATGACAGGGACACAGCTGACCCTGGGGAGCTGGAGGATCAGTCTGTGGAAGGCCTTGAAGGCTATGGCAAGCAGTTTCACTTCTTTTAAAATATTAAAAATTGTAAAGACACACGAAACCCAAACTTCTGATTCACACAGTAAATGGAATCACAATTCCTACCCTCTTCCCTCTGGGGACCTGCAGGGAAACTTTCAGCTGAGGTTTTAAACTGATTTCCTTATCTTTTGAGATGTCTTCTTTAGAGCTGGAAAGAGCAGCTATGAGCATTTTGAGGAGGGGCATCTTAGAAAAAAGGCAGAGACTCCTCTCTGTGACTTGCATGAAGAGAGTTAGAGAGGCATGCCTTTCCTCTGTACCGTGTACACAGGAGGCACTTAATGCTTGCTCGATGATGAATCAGAGATGATATGCATCTCCCAGGAATGCAGAACCAGGTTGGATCTTTCTGAGCATCGTTAGCAAATGGGGAATGGCCTGGCTACATCTGCTTCTCTGTCCTGTGTGCACACTGGGGCCACCTGATGCCAACTCCGCAGTGACACATTTGTCTTATTAAGTGCAAGCCAATTCCTCCCCTGCTTCTGAGACCCTCCTGATGGTGGCTGTGGAGGACAGGGATGTGCGGCAAAAGCCCAGTTATTACAGTCGGTGAAGGGAGGTGGTGGCTGCTGGGGAGTGCTCAAATGAAGACAAATGCATTGTTAAGTTTTTATGGACCAAGGCTGCACTTTCATTAAATGTAATTTACATAACGTAACCAATGCTCAAGGCCAAACAGTCCTTGTGCCCCAATGACAGCCCCTGATAACCCGTGGACTCCAGCACAGTCCCTCAGGTCAGGAAACCTCCTCTTCCCCTTGCTGGCTCAGCATACCAATAGCTTCAGAGATCTTGTTTTTGACCTCCAGGTAAATGCTGATGATATCTACGCTCCCTGTCTGTTCTGCAGCACACAGCCAGGGTCCAGGTTCCTGCCCCTTTGCCTGTCAGCTTTTTGGTGAGAGCCATCTGTACCCATTGGTTGGGCATTTTATGGGGTTCATTTTGGCCTATGTATCAGGATTCTGGCTCACTCTTAGGGTTGATCCAGGAAAACCCTGAGTTGAGATGTTGGAGGTGAAAGGCAGGCTGCTAATTAGAGCTGCCATGTTCCTTCCCTGCACGCCAGGAGGTAAGGCTGTCTGGGGCTTAACAATGGCCTTTGTCAGCACCCACCTTCATTACATGGTAATATGCTTTGAGGTTGAGCTTCCCCACTTTGCCCTACAAAGCAATTATCATTCCCTCCCCTGGCCTGAGTGTTCCCTATCACATGATAGATTTTTGCTGGTAATCAGAACTTTCTGTCCATTGGTCTTCAGGACCTACTTGTGTGTTGACATTTACAATGTATATGTCAGGCAGAGCTGAGGTAGAGAGAGGATGGAAAAGGGAGGGGAGAGAGGATCATTATATTCAATTTGATGATGACAATTTCCATACGTTTACAGCTTCTAGAAGTCAGAGACCGTAGATGTGTGTCTTGTGCTGCGTATACAGTGAAGGAGATGACATGAGGTTTTGCTATAGGCAGTGGTGATCTATTGCCTTAATGATTTCATTGTTTGCCAAATAAGAGAAAAATCCTCACTCTCACACAGAGCCCTGTTCCCACCAAGCAATTCTTTGTGAGGCATTTGTTGTAAGATCAGAGCCCCGAGGAAGAATTCTGACCTTCTGCATGTTACTTATTACTTTCTTGGTCACCTGGACCGTTGATTCTTAGTTTATAGGACACGAATGTTTATTTGTATGAACTTTGTTAATGAATTTGAAGAGCTCTTAGATTTGGGTGGGAATTAATGGTGATATTTATAATAGAGTTCAATTAAAACTCTTTTTCATTATTATACTGGCCCCTGGAAGGACGGCTGTGTGTGTATCCCCACATATGTGTATGTGTTTAGGGAGAGTATATGATAGTTAATCTTTATTGTAAACTTGATTAAATTGAGATGGGCCTAGGAGATTAGTAAACATACCTCTGGGGGAATCAGTGAGGGTGTTTCCAGAAAAGATTAGCTAAGAGGAGAAGACCTGCCCTAAATGTATGTGGCACCTTCCCAAGTCTGGGACCCTGGTGAGATAAAATGGGACAGAAGTGCAGGCATTCTTTTTCTGCCTCCTTATTACCATGAGGCGAGCTGTTATGCTCCATCATGCCCTGCCCACCTTGATCAATCAAAACCTTTGAAACTGTGAGTTGAAATGGTCTCTTAAACTGTTTTGTCTAGCTTTTGTGTCAGTGACAAAAATTGGACAATACAGGGTGTTAGGTGAATTGTGGGTAACTTGGACAAACCCCCAGTACCATGTATGGGAAGTTTAGACAAGTGAGATCCTTGGTTTAGGTAGGTTCCAAGGGGCTATTTTCTCAGGCTACTGGAAGCTGGATAACGTGAATTATAAAGCAAGAATCCAAGGCCATTTTGGAAGACCAGCAATAGGTGTCAAGTCCCATGGGTGGCAGACGGAAAACCATAAAGAGGGTCAGATGCCTGTGTGGCTGGAATAGATCACAGATAGCTTGGCAGACCAGACCTCAGCCAGTAGTGTTGAAAGCTTCTGAATCTCATTACTATATGAACTTGAACATGGATTTAAAGGAGCGATTCAGGGCTAACAGTGATGTCATGATTGCTATGTTCTTCCTCTGTGATGCCTGTTTTTCTTGTGTGTCTCTAGGTTTCCACCCAAACAGAGTCCTGTCTACATAGTAAAGCTTGTTTGAGAGGTGAAAGGGGCCCTTAGAATGGTGGAAGTCCTCAGCAGGCCTACCGAAGGAGGGCCTCTCAGAACATCTTGTGCTTTCTCATCCAACAGCGTTGCCCCCATACCCTGCTGCTTTCCGTGTGTTTGATCAAAGTGGTTCTGCTCAAGCTGGTGTCTGTGAGTCCAGGAGGCCCCTTTCAGAGTCTGTCAGCCAGTTTAAGAGCTGGAGTTAGGAACTCCACTGTGGGATCCTCCCGGGCTGCTTTTAACCCACTCCTTATATGACTTTTAAGATTTATTTAAAAAAATATTTTAATTTTTAATGCATATGTGTAAGTGTCTGTGTGTGTGCATGCCATGTGTGTGTGTGTGTGTGTGTGTGTGTGTGTGTGTGTGTGTGTCTGTGGAGGCCGGAAGGTGTCAGATTCTTTCCAGCTGGAATTCTAGGCAGTTGTGAGTCACCCAGTGTGAGTATTGGGAACCAAAATTGGGTCCTCTGGAAGAGCAGGAAGTGCTCTTAATGGTGGAGCCATCTCTCCAGCCCTTCTTTGAATAACTTTGGGCAAGTGAACTTACCTCTGCAGGTCCCAGTGTGGGGTTTTTTGTTTGTTTATTTTGTTTATTTTATTTTCAATCAGTAGAGCATTAAAAGATTCCTTTGTAGCCTTTCAGCTCTAGCCTAGCAAAGTCTGCCATGTTTGCTGTATATCCAAGCAAGGCGTCTGTGTGAGGAGAGACAGCCTCAGGGAGCCCACAGAAATGGACATCATACTGATGTATTGCTTCTTCAGCCACCTGAAAGATCTTCTGGAAGAGACCTCTCAGCTGTAGGATCAGTGAGGCTGGGGAACATTTTTCATTCATTTTTGTCCATCCCCTGCAATCAGATCTTAGTGAACATGTGGTATTTAATAAACTTGAGACTGAGTATGGAAAAACATTGTAGATGACCAGACACACATTCTCTCCACGTTAGGAACTTGCATAGGCATTGCATAGTGCATATGCCTAGGACAGGCTTCCTTAGAGTCCTTCCCCAGGGTCCATTAAATCAGGGGCCTGCATTGGTCTATTAAACACTGAGTCCCAGGACTCAGTACCCTGACCAGGCCCATATGTTTGTTGAGTAGACGGA
The DNA here is from genome assembly GCF_000622305.1 of Nannospalax galili. NCBI lineage: Eukaryota > Metazoa > Chordata > Mammalia > Rodentia > Spalacidae > Nannospalax > Nannospalax galili. The sequence continues at coordinate 5,272,026 of NW_008352659.1, read as the reverse complement.
TGACTAAAGCCATGATGTAGAATATGGGCAGTTGCACTTACCAAGGTTAAGAGAAGAAAATAAGAAACGGGGGCAAGACACAAACTTTTACTTTCTTTTTGCTTATAAGCTGTGCCTGGAATCATTTCTGTGTAACGAAAGTGACAACTGGGCATCCATCATCATGCTACAAGGTTACTAGTCTAGGCCAGGGACAGAAATGGAGTTCAGGCATGCTGAGTGTCCATAGTAAGTTGTCCTGGCAAGTCCCCCAAGCACATGGTCGGTGAATTTGCCTTGCTATCCTGTGTGCAGGCCAACTTGGAGGCTGTGGGAATGCACACAGTGAATCACAAATGGCAGGTACCACACACCAGCCAGGTGTGGCAGGACCACAGATTGGTCCATGACACACTGGGGAAGATGGGTCTGCACTGCGTAACTGGGTGAAATACACTGTTGTATAGTTTAGTTGCCATATCAAGCTTTCTTCCCCATATCAAGCTTTCTGCTGTTGCCTTTTCATGTTGTGATGACTACAGCAAGGTTGATAGATGCAGCTGCACCCCTCCCCCTGTCAATCAAGTTGTTTCTTCAGTCTCTGCCACAGTAGTTCCCTCCATTTAATGCTAGCCCAGCCTTGCGTGGCTACTTAACTGGCTCTTTTGGCCTCATTAGTGTTACCCTGTAATCAAATGAGCTAATTAAGCTGTTTCCTATCCACTGACCAAAGACTATTAAAGCTTTGAAGGTGACACTTGCCTTCTCCTGCTCCAGCTTCCTAATTTTTCAGAGGTCGTTGAGGCTCAGAGAGGTTAAGCAGCATGGCCCAGGTCACACAGATATTGAGCAGGAGAACTGGGATGAAAATGCAGTTTTTTTCATTCCTAGGTTATTGTATTTTTCCACTTATTCTGAGGTTCAGTTATATCATTTCAGATTTCATAACAGTTAAGGTGTGTCTGTTGTGGTAGGTTAGGGCCTCTGTTTGATAGAGGACCTAGAATGAGGATTTTTTTTCTTTTTAATCAAAACTTACAATTGGGCATACTTTTAAGAAAGCTCAGTAGCTAAACTACAAATAGTAAAAACTGAAGAGGTAATTTTATAAATACATATATAAAGTTCTATATGTAAAATTATATGTATATGAATACAAAAAGAATTTATATAATTGATGGCAAAAATCATAGTATTATTTATGAAGTCCTGTAAAATGCCTTGGAAAGAGATGATGACTTTTTATTCATTATAGCTTGGTCCCTAAATGAGGATTAAACTTTACATAAGAGTATGTATTAATGGAAACATGAGATGCAATTTGGAATATATTGATTCAAGTACATTTTCAGAAATGTGTCTATTAGAGAAAATGAGATCTCCTCATCCCTGAGAATTAAAATAGAGGATGTCGCTGGAGGGCCTTGGCAGGTGAATTTGTTTCCAACAAATTCTAGCAGGCCTCAGTGTCTCTGACTTAAGTGTTAGTAAACTGTGATACATAGCCTAAACTTTCCTGCAGCGTGTTGTTGTAAATAAAGTTTTATTAGCGCACAGCCACACCCATTCAGTTCTTGTCAGCTAAGGCTCCTTTGTGCTGTGGAGTTAGAATATAATGGCTGTGATGCATGTTTTATGGCTTGCAGAGTTTAAAATGTTTATGAACTAGCCCCTTACAGAAAAATCTGCCGACCTCTGGTCTCTACATATTACATCTTCTGTTTTCTTCAGCTAGAGGGGTTTCATTTGGACTCCTACCTCCCTGGGTCTGATAAGGAAGAAATACAATGAACTTTAGTCACCTTGTTTGGAGGCCTATGGTAAAATCCAGTCTCCAGCCGCCAGTTTTTAGTCTGTGTATGACTGTTGGCCATCCAGGGAAAATGAAATTAACCACCTCTGGAACAAACATTCCATCTTTTTATTTTTTTCCATTTTCTTGGGAGAGTAATAAATATAGTCAATGACTCTGGATTCTATTACTATGTAAGAGCTCTTTAAAAACATCTAACCATCTGCTTAATAGCCAGTAATACGTTTCTAATGGTCCCTCATGATAAGACACTTTTAGTTTCCTACTGTAATCTGTGTCCAGGAAGGTTCCTAATGTCATGTGATCAAAGCACAACCTCAACCTCCCCCCGCCCCAGCTCTATAGTTCCAGAGGCCTGGACATGGTTCTAAAAAGGAAATGGAGTTCTGAGAGTTATATGAAGGGGTATTTACTGGTGCACAAAGCCCTGGGCATTTGAGTTCATGGTCTTCAAATCCTTTGGAGTACAACAGACTTACAACTTTGTATCACTAGCATCTAAGTGTCCAGCTACAGTTGCAGCTAAAGGTCAGTTAATTAATATCTGTCCTTTCCTCTCAGATGAAAATACACTGAACTTCTGTCACTAGGAACCTCGCATCTCTGGTTCTGCCCAGTCACAGGTGACAGCCTGGCAAATTGTGAGTTTCCTAGCTTAAACCAGAGTAAATTGCAGACAAAACAAGCCATCAGCTGGGTAAATACTGTATCTCTGTTTAGCCTCTCTAAGAAGCAGATTAGCGTGAGTGTTTAGTGTTCATAATTACTAGTAGGAGGCAAATACTGGGCTCAGGCTGACTGGAGATTGTTTCATGATATCCAATTAACACCCACTTCATTGTTCTTAATTACTTCTGCTTGATGACAGAGGAGTAAAGATGTCATACTTCAAATGTACAAATAGCATCTGAGTCATCAATATACATCTTTGTAATATCATATTCTGTTCATTTCAGGATGGCTAATGTGCTCCTAGCAGAGTGATGGAAGCTAAAATGTCCACTTGGATCAAGGTGGTGGTAAATAATAATAAGGGTAACAGACAAAAATGCAAAAAAAAAAAAATGCCAGGATAAAAATGGGTCAGTTTTGTAGTATTCTGCTTAGGAAATGTTTCCTTTGAAGATGCCTCACTGAAGTTAGGCTGGAAAAGCAGGCCTATCATTTCAGCTACTTGAGAAGCTGAATCAGGAGGATTGCAAGTTCAAGGCCTACCTGGACTAGATAGTGAGTTCAAGTCCAGCTTAGGAAACTTATCTAGACCCTCTCTCAAAAATCAAAAGCAAAAAGTTAAAAAAAAAAAAAAAAAGACTGGGGATTTATTTCAGTGATACAGTGCTTATCCAGCATGTATGACCCTGGGTTCAGTCCTCAGTAAGACACACACACACACACACACACACACACACACACACACACGTACGCACACACAAAACCTCACCACCCATTTGCATGAGGATTCATTTTCTAGTGCCCGTTGACAGGAGCATAAAGATGGGTGATTATAAATGGAAATATCCAGAAAAGAATGAGCTCTGTGTACACATGTCAGATGGTACATATGGAGTCCTAGTTCCAAGGGTGATGGGGGGGCAGTTCCTCTGTCTGAAAATCCCAGTAACCAGCCTGATAAACAACATGATTACCCAGTGATGCCATCTCACCAGACATACAAAAGACAAAAAGGTAAAATTGAAATCACATTGAGGACACTGGAAGTCGTCTTTCCTTCACAAAGAAAAGCAGAAGCATATTCCACCCTGGCCCCTTCCTGTCTTTGAGTTGACAGCATTGCCAGGATACAGTCTTGGGGTAGTTCCTCACTTAGGAAGTAGAGGTTCTTTCAGCCTTGAGTTGACTATCTTTGCTTGCTCAAAAGTGTTAGTGATCTTGTACTGGAAAAATCAGGATTGTCCTATTTTTTCCCCCTGGTTCAAATTTATATATGAGATCATTCTTAGGTAAAAGAAGAAAAGAATGTGTCAGTAGTAATGAGTGCTGGACTGGGTGACAGTGCCAGTCATTGTAAGAATTGACAAGATCAGAGATGGACACACAATTCAGTTGTGGATCTTGAAGTTGATCAGCAGTTGGCTATTAAGCGCTTATCTGTGTCCAATGCTAAACTGAGCTTGTGAGGTGGTATGGAATGGGCCAGATCTCTCCCCAACCTTGAGATATAAGCCTTTTCTATTACATGGTCATATTTCATGAATTTCTCAACTGCATGGTTCAACTAAGAGCTGTTGGCATCAGTGAGGTGACTGGAGTGACCAAGGAAGGCAACACTCTTAGGACTGGGGCCTGAAAGGAGGCTGACTGTCATTGCCTTGAGGGTGTTTGCATTGTTGGAGACTCAAAGGCTGGTGGGAAGAGAAATAAAAAGCTGTTCTGTGTCAGCAGAAACCTGGATCCATTACTCTAGGCTCCAGATTAGCCCAGGTTAGTTCTGGGACCCAAGGACCAGAGACTTGGTCTACCTGGTGGCATGCCAACACAGGCTTTGACTCTTAAGATGGGAGATCATGTTGAAAGAAGAGAGCCAAGAAGATGGCATTAATGAGGAGTTGCTGGCATCTATTTCCACAGTGAGAGAATTGACATTAGGCTATTTGTCAAAGTCAAAAGTTCATAAGTATATTTAAAGATTTAAGCCTGAAACGGAATTCTTAGGCAGTCATTTAAAGCCTTTCTCTATATATTTGGTCGGTGATATTTAAGAGACACACACAACATTAAAAATTACCCTAAGAATAGTGTGCCCTCCCTTGAGTAATGATGAGGTAATATCAGGAATAGTGTTGAGGTGGCATTGGTTCTCACGTGACAGATATCGGGCAGGGCTTGCTTATTGGTGCTGGTGATAGGAGGGTCATGTGGGGGTCATGGGCAGAGAGAGGCGGGGGGGGG
>NW_008352659.1:5262653-5267286 GCF_000622305.1 Nannospalax galili | reverse complement strand
GAGAGAGAGAGAGAGAGAGAGAGAGAGAGAGAGAGAGAGGCGGTGTGTGTGTGTGGATTCTCAGCTTCACAGATGTTACCAGATTGCTTTAATGCACACAGGTGGGAGGCTGGGTGATGACAGGAAGTTGGTCCATAGAGCTTATATGGTACAGAATAAAACTTAGCCCAACCCTGAAACTACCAAGCAGCCACTGAGAGGTCCCTACATTTCTGGAAGAATCAAGAATGGATTTGGGTTGGCAAGATGTCTCTGTGGATAAACTACGTAAGCATGAGGGATGACCTGAGTTCAATCCCATGCATGTAATCCCAGCACTGGGTATGGCAGAGACAGGAGGATCCTTGGGGCTCACTGGTCCAGGGAGAGGCCTTGTTGCCAAAACTGAGGTGGAGGATAGAGGAAGACACCAAACATCTACATATACCTGCATGTGCGTACACACACACACACACACACACACACACACACGTGCACGCACGCACGCACACACGCATGCACACACACACACAAAGTAGATTTGGCTTACTTCTTGCAGATATGTATCTATTAGGCCTTTACTGCTAAAAATGTGGTCCACAAGCCTGCAGCATTCCTGTGTCCTTGGACCTTGTTAGAAATGCAGATTCCCGGGCCCCATAGTAATCCTACTGACTCAGAATCAGCACTTCATAGGCCAGTTTTCATTGGCAGGCCCACTGCAGACTGGGAATCACAGCTGAAGCTTCAGTGCTCATTCCCCAACCAGTCAGAGGGCTGTGGGTGGGTGGGTCCATCCCTCTAGGTCTCAGTTTCTCTATCTGTAGCTTGGGGATGTTAATGCCTACTCTGCCTGTTCCCTAGCCCTTTCAGACAATTAAAGAAGCTAATTCAAGGGAAAGCACTTCCTCATGATGAAGCCCTGCACGGTGGTGGTTGGCAAGGACGGCTGTCCTTTGTAATCACCCTGGGAGAGCTAAACCAAACCCCAGGGCCCAGGCTCCGCCCATAGTACTTCTGATTTAATTAAGAGTGGGGCGAGGTTTGGGGCCTGCTGCTTTTTAAAGCTCCTGTGTTGATTCTCATGGACAGGAGCCAGGGTTGAGCTCTAGTTCTTCTGATTTGAATTTTAACAGTCCTCTCTTGGCCTCTGTTCCAGGACCTTGTGTCTGCCGATGCGTACCTTGCACATTGTGAGTTCACGGAAGGCAAGGATTTTCCTTTGCAATCCCACTGGTATGCCAGCATTTTAACCCAGTCAGGAGGGTGTGTGAGGCAGGTATCACAGCTTGAGAGTCAGGAGGCCTGAGGTCACTCTCTGAATGCTGTGTCCTCTTAAAGCTCACGTGTTGAAAAGTAATCACTGCTGGGTCTTTGGAAGTGATTAGATCATGGGAGCAGGAATCCCATGAATGGAACAGTGTCCTCATGAGGCCCCAGAGAGCTGCCTTGACTCTTTCACCAGGTGAGGTCATGGCAAAAAGGTGCTATCTGTGAACCAGAAAACAGGTCCCCACCAGACACTACGTCTGCTGTGGCCTTATCTTCTCCTTTCCAGACTCCAGGACTGTGAGAGATAAGTTTTGGTTGTTAAACCTCTTGGTCTATAGTGTTTGGTTTTACCAGCCAGAATGGATAAAAGCTCTTGAGTATAAAGTTAACGCCTTCCTTTTAGTCTGACCTATCTGAGCTCCCTAGACCATAGAGTTGAAGCAAGATATATTAAAAAATTGAAGTAATTATATATGAAAGTGCTTTAAATTGTACAAGATGCTACATAAATGTACAAATGTGCTTGGTTGATTTTGAGAGGTAAAATTATACATGAAAAATACTGATTTTCATACCGAGAATGCTGCTTCTAGCTGAAAGTACAATCTTTTAGCAAAAGAGCCATTAACACTTGGCAGGTGCTAGCTCTCTACCTTTACACATTGAACAAGTATTCCCCACGCGGAGCCATAGAACCTAGTTCTAGGTTCAGGAAACAATAATGACTAAAACAGGAAGAAAAGCAGGATGGAAGTCCAACCTGCCCTGTTGGAGCTTACAGCTTCCTGTGTGGTAGTGGGGATGGCCAGAGGTACAATAAATGTGGTGTCCAGAAGGGTTGTGACCCTGGCGGTCAGGCTATGGTTGCTGTTGGTAAAGGGAGCTCTGAGAATGGCATTTCAGCAGCACCCTGAGGAGAAGAATGAGCAAATGACCTGGTGTCTGTAGAGGTGACACATAGGTGGAGGCTTGGGGCAGGAGCTGGTGGTTGATTTCTCAGGGTGGCAGAGAGGTCATTGTAGTGAGGAGATGAGTGAGGTTTTCATGTGGGGCCTTTTAGCCCCTGGCCAGGACATTGGGTTTTATTCTGAATTAGAAAGAAAGCCATTGGGAGGTTTTGAACATGATTTCACCTTGAGTTTCAACTCGATTTGATCATTTTATGATGGTATGTGTGTTGTGGGAAGAAACCAGTAAGGAAGCCGAGTGCCAGCAGAGTGGCTAGTCAGGAGGGCATCCTGAGAGTCCACCTAAGACGATGCTGGTATAAACGAAGGTGTAGGCACATGGGTGCTGAGATGAGGCTACATTCTGGGTGCCCAGGAGGAAGAGCTGAAAGGATCTGTGGATTAAAAAATAGTGTGTTGGAAACTGGGTATGATAGCCCATGCCTAGAATCCCAGCACCAGCACTTGGGAGGCTGAGGTAGGAGGATTATCATGCATTTGAGACCAGTCTGAACTACAGAGTGAGACCCTATTTCAAACAAAGAAAGAGAAATGGCATGTTAGATACAGAGAAACAGGAGGTGCCATTTGCTAGCACCGTGAAGTCGGTAAGCCATGTGGTCTAGAAGCGACTGAATTGGAAGGGCTTCCACGAGGAAAAGCTGGACCAAATTAGAAATTTGGCAGTTCCTATCAGCATGTAGGTGATGTTTTAGTCATGGGGCTCAGTGAGATGACTTTATTCTGTACAAGATGTATGTAAGGAATTAGTGTGACTGTGGTGATCAATGGCTCTTGGAGATCATGGGGTATTGTGGGAACTTAATCAGCTAGAATTTTCTCTGAATCCATCTAGTGGCCTGGCTCATTATCTTGTCTGTCTGTCCTAATTTTAGATGTATTTTACTGCCCACCATTACCAGCAAAGGCAAGAAGTTATCCACTGGGCTGAGCCCTCTGGCTTCTGACTGTGCTTCCTGTGCACACTAGGGGCGCTCTCTCTAACTCCCTATTGGTGGGGGCGTCCTGGTCACCTTGAGCCAGCTCAGCCCAGAGAGCTCTAGGTGGCAGGGCTGGATTCTCTTGACCAACTCTTTAGATCTGCAGCGAAGCAGGATGGATGAGCTCTTCCAACCCATTACTTCCAGGTGTTCTTTAAGGGAGTGCTTAGGAAGTTTTACTCAATTTAACTTAAGACATAAGTAATGCCATTCTCAATGCAGGGCAGTGGCTTAGAACCTGACTCAATGTCCTTTTTACTAAGTAATTATCCAGATTTCCTTGCTAAATGTTATTTTATGTATTATGTTTAATAGCCTCTTTCTTTCAGCTATGGTAGGATGGTAATAGCAGCTGATAATGTATCACACACTCATCTGAAATTTCTGCCTCTGGCATCTGTAGCCAGCATGGGAAAAAAATCTTCTATTCAGGAGCTGGTCCATTTCTTGGCCTTCCACAGCTGGTCCCTGGTTGATGTGCTTTGGGGGACCTCAGGGATGACAGATAACCTCTTAGCTTTTAAAGCATTGATTTAGGGGAGGGGGTGCATAGAACAGATCTTACCCTGTACCCCAAGGGCTAGCCTAGAACTCACCACCCTCCTCCCTATGCCTTCCAAATGTTGGGATTATAGGCAGGCATAGCCGCACATTACTAGCATTTTTGTTTGTAGATTCAGGATATCAAAGAGGCTGATCTGGCCAGGCTGCTCCTCTGCCTCCACTCAGAGTCCCCTTTGGTGAGCTATGGTTGACAGAGGTGAAGCCCTGCTGGGGGGAAACTGAGCAGGGCAGACTGGAATCATGGTTATGCATCACAGATGCCTGACAAAAATGAACCAACCACCACCATTGTGCCCCAAGAAAACCACTGCCTTTCATACTCTGCTCACTGGCTCTTGATAAAGGTTCACTGGGTGGACCTCCTGTGATAGTTACATTAGTAGTGATGTCATTTGGACAGTGTGTTGAGTGTTCACAGCAACTTCTTTGTGGTGACTTAACTTTGCAAAGACTCTCCAGTAGCTACTGAGCACTTATCACCTGCCAGTAGCTACTGAGCATCCATCACCTGCCAGTAGCTACTGAGCACTCATCACCTGCCAGTTGAACCCTTGAATACTTATTGTGTGTTCAATGGGTAGTAGGCATACAGAGGGTATCAAATTATTTATCATTCATCTCTACCTGCCATGGAATTATATTTACCAGGGTCAAGACTAAAACCCATTATATATACTGGCAAGCCAGTGAGACGGCTCAGCTGGTTAAGGCATTTGCTGCCAAACCTGATGACATGAGTTCATTACCAGGAATCTACATGGTAGGAGAGAATTGACTCCAACATGTTGTCCTGTATCCTATATATGCTTGCTGTAGCCACCTTCCCACACACATACATACACAGTACATATATATATATATATATATATA
>NW_008352659.1:5221387-5262534 GCF_000622305.1 Nannospalax galili | reverse complement strand
ACACACACACACACACACACACACACACACACACACACACAGAGTTATATATATGGTTGACAGAGGCAAAGTCCTGCTGGGGAGGAACTGAGGTGAGGCATATGCTGCTGATCTGGCATATATGAACAGGTAAATGTATCTCTCACCTGTAGAATGTCCTTTCTCATGGAAGAGGCAGGATATACTTGAAGATGTCAACAACAGAAGTGTTCCTGGGTTAATGTGAGAGCAGAAGTGTCAGAGCTTTCAGGCCATGCAGGGATTGCGAACCTCCAACACATTAGAATTCCCTGGGGATCCCTTGAAAACTATGCCAAACCCCAACCCAGACCTGTTGGACATCTCTGTGTTGAAAAAATAATCTCTGGATGATTGAGACATGCTGAAATCTAAGAACCACTGGCCGCTTTGGAAGCTTGAGGTTCTATACTTCTCCTGACCAAGAGGAGACCTTGGACAGTTGCATAACCTCTGCATCCCACTTTTGTCCTCTGTATGTTGAGGATGATGCATTCCTAACCCTAACCGGGGTATTGTGAAGGTTGGGTTGAGGTACAGAATGTAGATGTAAAAGACTGAAGAGATGGCTCAGCCACTAAAGTGCTTGCTGCTAAACATGAAGACCAGAGTTCAGTTCACTGGCATCCACTTAAAAAGCTAGAGGCAGCAGCAGACACCTGTAATCCCAGTGCTGGGGGACTTGCTGGCCAGCTTGTCTAGCCAAATCAGTGAGTTCCAGGTTCAGTTCATTTCTAGAAAAATAAAGTGAAGCTCTGGCTTACACACACACACACACACACACACACACACACACACACACAGAGAGAGAGAGAGAGAGAGAGAGAGAAAGTACCTGTAAAGTACAAGATCAAATGCAGAGTCTATCAATACCAGCTAGTATTATTATGATTCCCATTATAACAAAAATACATAGGCAGTGCAGAGGAATAAATGAGCTGGCTATTTTGGACAGAATACTTTGGCCATTAGTAGGTACAACACCGACTCAGGGACTGCTAAGATTCCAAATCTGTCTCCACCTGCTAGCTGTGTGATTTAAGCTCTCATTTAGAAATAAGGAAAACTATATTGCCTACTTTGTGGGCTTGTGGGCCCAGTGTCTCCTTAGCTGAATCCCATTTATGTACCTCGTAAATTGTCCCAGCTGCTCCCTCCCAAAGACTCACTGAGTGAAGTGGTCATGAGGCTGGGCTCTCATATGTAGGTGACATTTTCTGGAAAGAGGCTAGCTCATTGACTTCAGGGACCATGCTGGGCTATGACTTTCCTTTGCTAATCTCCTCCCTGAATATTTATCCAGACCTACACCACTGAGGCATGGACTCTGCTTCTCTAGAGAGTAAACAATGCTAAATTTGGGAACATGCCTTGTAAGTGTGAGAATATTTGTAGTCTAGAGGCAAATCTTAGGTTGCTTTGCTTATGCTTTTTTTTTTTTTGGTTGTAAAGTTGAATAAAAGGCACTTAGTCCAAAACTCTAAAAAATTGCTACTGGGCAAAGTAATTTTGTGTCAGGCTTCTGCTCAGGGCAGATTTACACTGGTTATAAATCTCTGAAATTAAGGTTTTACCATAGAAAAGCTGAAATGTGTTCAACATTAGCAGACACCCAGGCCTGCTCTGAACCAGTGGCCATTCTCCTGCCATGTGGAAGAATACTTAGCCGTGCATTGGGGGTAATAAGTTTTAATATAACTCAGAATGGGGAATGGTTCTCCAGTGAGGAACAGGATTTTCTATCAATAGTTCTTTCCCTAGAACCAACAGTTAAGTTAAAGAGTTTGACTTAATGGCAGTGTTAATTAGGCCTTCTTGCTTATCGCTCTCTAATCAGGATCATAGTCTAGGATCAGCAGCCTTGCAGAAGTTGGGGACAACACACCAAGACTTGTTCCTATGATGTTTGAGGAGGGTGAGGATAGGAGATTAGGTGTCCTTTATAATTTCCAAGTTGACCAAGAGGCTGGATAAGGCCTTCTAGGGTTAATACATTTCTTCCTTGTTTTTATCAAACACGAGTTTTAAGATGTGCTAGAGATTTAAGTAACTACAGATTGTATAATGAGTCCTTTTGTTTTAAGGCTGGAGAAACTGAGATTGAAGTGATTGAGATATTTTTCAGTGGTTACATAGGTCACTTGGGACAGAATAAAAGACCTTCTAAGGCTAGACCATCTGTTTCAGATCAAAATGACCTATTGTCAAGCATTCATGTTTAAGGAAAAACAAGATCCCTCTTTGATGGATGTTCACATACTAGATATACTAGTTTTTCTATAATATTTCTTTCCATCAAATGTTTGCTACTTTAACTCAGTCCATGTGTAGCCCAATAAACATTCTTGGTTGCAAGTAAATAAAATGCTTCTTGCTGGGCTGAGGGTATAGTTCAGTAGTAGAGTGCTTACCTAATGTATGTGATGGCCTGGGTTTAATTTCCAGTACCACCACCAAACAAACAAAAAAATCCCCACCAAAACATATACATATATAGAGAGAGAGAGAGAGAGAGAGAGAGAGAGAGAAAGTTGCTTCTTGCTCTCATAAAGCAAACCAACTAATAGCCCCAGAGCCTGTAAGTAGACATTAGAGGTTGCTGTAACTGACTTGAGATTGAAGAGGCTGGTAAGGGGAAGGGAAGCTACCAAACAGCCCAGAAGTCACCCACAAGACAACTTCCTGGAAGCAGGAACCTCGGCTGTAGTAGGAATGCCTTTTTTCCAGCTCTCTGACTTGTCTCCCTTGTTACTAATGTCACGTCAGATGGGAAACTTCAAAGAACTGGGCTGAGGAACTTGCCAATGCTTTGAGTGCTAAGGAGAGGGTACATTGGGTGCTTTGACTTCTCTTGGGCCTTGGGGATAGACATGCTACTATAAGACCAAATATTGTGAGGCAATGCCACAACCAAGAAAAACATTAGCCCAGATATAAGAAATGTCTAGGATAGAAGGGTTTGTGGGTCTTTCGGAAGTCTGGCCACACTCCATGGGAATATATACTCCAATTAAAAGAATTACTTAGAAATAACTTGAGGATGCAATTACCTTCTAGGCTTGGCCTCTTCACATTTTTATCTTAAATAGGTGTCTTTTGGTCCAGCCCTTTAACTTTGAAAAGTAAGCATTGTGGTAGAAATTTTCCAAATACCTTTGGAAATGTTGACATTTCAGAAATGCTAAAATCACCCATCCATGTGATTTTTAACACGGGTATTATGTTTCTGAGAACATACTAGATGGCTGGCCTTGTGCTGGGCATTAGTTACACAGAGGTAAACACCATGTCATGCCCTCCTACAGCTTGGCCTTTTGTGTGATTCAGATCCAGAATGCTCTAACTTCTCACTTGCAGTAAAATATTCCAGTGCAGAGAGGATATTGAGAAAGGTATGATTTGTGGTTGTAGATCAATATTTCAAGAGTTCCAACCCTCAAAACAAAAAAGCAAAATGGTGCTTGCTTTTCTAGAAGAGATGCTTCTACCAAATCGGATTCAGAATCTTCAGGGTTGGTCAAGCCTTGAAGAAGGCGATCACCCAGGAGAGGAGACAGATTTTGGAATGAGCCCATGAAATACATTAAGTTTTGAACAGTTATGCCTAGCGTTGTATGTAAAGACAGCAATGACTCTGGACTGAGGAGATGGCTCATTTGGTAAACTGCTTACCACATAAACATGGAGACTTGAGTTCAACCCCCAGAACCCATGTAAAAAAGTCAGGTGTGGTATGTGATACATGCTTAAAATCCCAGTCATGGGGAGGGTAGAGACAGGTAGGTTCCTTGGGCTCACTGGTCAGTCATCCTAGGTAAATTGAGGATCCTCAGGCCAGTGAGAGACCTTGTCTCAGAAAGCAGGATGGTTGGCACCTGAGTAATGGCACCTAGAGGTTGACCATTCAGTTCCATATGCATGTTCTCACACAAACATGTACACACACAGGTGCACACAGATGCTCCTATCAATGCGCTAGTGTTAGAAAGGATCCCCTGGATCCCATCTTAATGGTAGAGGCACCAATACAACCCATCCTTTTTGTTCACCTGTGCAATTGATCCCCTTACAATTATTGAGTGATTGCTTCATGTCAGGTCATAACTCAGTCCCTTGGGTCTAGCAGCTAAGACCATCCACTTAACCAGAGATGGCCAGCGGCTGCAACCTCCTGGATTTAGTGGTGGAACAGGTAAGAGATAAACGAAACATCCATCCATCCACAGTTTAGTACATGGTCCAACTTCAGTTTTCAATTTCTCTAAAGCAGTCATTCTGTGAGGACAGAGTTCAGAAAAATCGTCTTGGGCTTCATCTTCCCCTCCAATTCACTCCATTCCAGGGCAGGAATGTTCTTCGGGGAGCACTTTGCAAATCCACATCAGACCCAGAAGAAAAATGCTTCTTGACAGACCCCTCTGTCTTCATTTACATGCATGTTTGTGGATGATGTTATTTACATTGGTGAGGCAGAACAGTAGTTCTCTGGCTTTGATGTGTGTGAGCCTGGGAGATTAGAGCCAGGGCTCTTCCTTTGAGAAAACAAATACTTTTGTGTTGATTTCAATGAGATATAAATCATAGCCAGGAAGTTTACAGTTGAGTAAGAATGATATAATTACTGATTGTATACCAAAAGGGGACATATTTATGAAACGATTTGCAAACACTTTTAATCCCTTCGTGTATTTTGAATAACTAATTGCTATGTCATCGTGGCATATTTGTACCATGAGAGAGTTAAGTCTGTCAAACGTTTCCCTCTGAAAACCTTGTTTTAAGGGATTTCTAACTGGGTCATAAAACTGTGCTCCAAGTTGGGGCTGACTTGGTGGCTGTCTGTGCCGGGAACACTTGGTTTGAATGGTGCCAGTCAGAGTTAAATTACAGCCTGGGAAAAAGGAAACAAATTTTTGAAAAGGGAGGTGTTTATGGTTCCCGGCTCTCCTAAGTACTTACTTCTTGAGGATCAAAATAGCCTCTTTAAAATAAATGTAGGCCATTAGTCCACAACTGAGGAAGCCCCTTTGAAGCTGGGCTGAAAGGAAGGAGCAAGGACTTGAGAAAGAAGAGACTGGCTTGGGCCCTTTGGGCCCTGAGTGAACAGGGTACCTCTCTCATACTGTGCCTGCCATCCCAGTGGCTCATGTACACATGTGGGCCTAAACTCACAGTGGGCATTTCTGTCAGGCCGGAAGGACTGTACAAATGCTCATTTCATCTTTCTGAATCTTTGTGTGTTGTGTGTGTGTGTGTGTCCGTGTGTGTGTGTCTGTCTGTGTGGCTGTTAGAGGAGAACATTGGACATTAGTTCTGGCCTTCCACCTTGTTTGACACAGTGTCTCACTGCTGTTTTGTTTGCCAGGAAAGCTGATCCACAAGCCTCCTGGGGTTCTCCTGTCTCCACTTCCTGTCTCACCATAGGAATGTGGGGATTACATATCTGCCTACCATGCTTGGCTTTATGTGAGTAATGGGGATCTCAACTCAGGTCCTCATGCTTGCTCAGTAAGTACTTTACCCACTGAACCATCTCCCCGGTATCTGATCCTGGATCTTAATGGGGATTTGTGTTTCTTGGAATATATCTTCTTCCCTGGAGAGGGGAGAGGGCTCCAGCATGAGCTGCTGACTGTGCAGAATCACCTTGAACCCTAGCAGTCTGGGAACATCCACTGTCTTCAGCACCTATTGGCATCCTGGATCCTTCAACCTCAGTTCAGACTTCCTGTCTCTTTGGATTTTACTCATGCCTTAATGATACTTTTCTCTCTCTCTCTCTCTCTCTCTCTCTCTCTCTCTCTCTCTCTCAAGCTAATTGCATCAGTTTCTCAAAAAGGCATCACTTTAAACAATCCATCCTGACTGTGAAAACAAATCCATGCTTGACTTATTTATTTCCCCACCCGAGTCTAAATGAGGATGAAGTCATTCAGGATAAGCAGACATGTGTGTGTCTTTGTCACATCTTTTATCATCACGACCGCTTTCCCAAAGAATACAACTTGTGACAAATGCGAACATTAATTACAGTTAACAAAGAAATGTCAAGTGAATGTTCATTGGGGGAAACAACACACACACACACGCACACACACACACACACACACACACACACCCCAATCAATGAGATTACATCCTGCACCAAGCTTCGAGTTAAAGTGCAAAAGTCAGAAATCAAATACCATCAGTTATCAAATTATGTTAATGATTCTAATGAAAGCTTCTGGTAGTTTACTGGGGAATGTGTTACTGTAATAGTAACTAATAGAACAAGAGAAGCTGATTGCCATGAATTAATTAGAACTGACTGCTGGAGTTTCCTTTTTATTTATTTATTTAAGTATAGACCATCTGTTTTAGAACCCTGGGTTTATACGTGGGATCCCTCTTCCCTAAGTCATCAACCTGCTGAAGAATGGGAATGCCATTGTGTTTTCTCAGATCACAGGTGTCTCTCACAAGCCTCTGGATTTGGACCTAAACTGATAGCCAGTAAACTCAAGTAGGTAGTGAAAGCAGAGATCCATACACAGGCCCAACCTTGATGTTGGTGGGATTCCGGGCTAGAGTCCCAGTGAGACTCCTTGCCTAAGGCTTCCTTTCCTCATATTGCTGGCCTGAACTTGAAGTGCTGTTGGACTCTTGACTCATTATCCCATAGCCGTGGAGGATTAGGGTGGGGCCATCTGCGGCACTTGTCTAAAGTAGAGAGTCTGGTTACCTGAATCTCAGAGCCTGTTCTTTGCTTTTAAGCATTTAAGCATGTCCATCTAGAATAGTCCTTCGCTGAAGTTGGCTTCTGTTTTTGATGGCTTAGTCCCACCTTCCTTGTTCAACATTTATGGGCACTTACTGTGCCAAGCTCCAGAAAAGCAGAAAAGAAATAAGTTAAGGCCTCTGCCTTCAAGGATCTTGCAGGTTTTTCAAATTTGTAGTTTGCTAATGAAGACCACACAGAGATCTTTTCAGAGTTCCTGTTCACACCGTGCTTTCCTTCCATCCTATCATAGCGACAAGGGGTCAGAGATTCTGTAGGGGAAAATGGGGAGTACAAACCCAGGGCTTGGAGGTTAGCTTCTCAGGTCTGCTCATAGCTGCATGAAACTTCCATGCTCCTGCTGGCTGGTCAGAGAAATGTATCCACTGAATCCAGAGCAAACAGACTAAATGGAAAGTCAGGCAAAGGGCATGGTCCTAGGGTGAAAAGGCCTGGCCCAAGAGGGTCTCCCCGTGAAGTTTCTCCCTAGAATATGAAGTGTGTTAAAATCAACACATCTTGGGCAAGCTGTGTCATAGCGCCCTCTTAGTCTTCCGGAAGCCCTGGGTTCAAGCCATAGCACTGCATAAACCAGGTGGAGTGACACACACTTGTATTTCTAGCACTTGAGAGGTGGAAGCAGGAGAATCAGAGGTTCAGGGTCATCCTCAGCTACATTGTCTGAGCTTGGCCAGCTTGGACTATATGAACCCCTAACTCAAAAAAGGAAAAAAAAAATGCATCTTATTCCCATACTGAAATTCTTCTCTTTCTAAGTCACTAAGGGCTTATCCTAAAACTTTCAACATAAACGGGAGGTTTTGGTCCTCATGGAGAGGATTTTAATAGAACCTTGCTCCTAGTAAACAAATTCTGCCATGTGGGTAGCTGAGTACCAGACCAGCCTTGCAGTTCTGGCTCCCGGGTGTTAGGAAGCCCATCAGACTATGTTGAATTTCCTTCGCTGGCTAAATTGGTACATTAGGACAAAAACGATTTCCACATTTGCATAGTTGATTTCATTACTATTGCCATTATTGATGCCCAGTTCTTCTGAAAGAAAGGAGCCATAAAAGCAAATAAAATCACTTTGCGATTCTATTATTGGATAAATTACCACATTATTGCCTGCGTTTTAGGGCTAAAGCCATTCCCCACATTTGCATAGTTTATTTCATTATCATTATTAATAACAACAACAATAATAATGATGATGACTAGGATCCTTGAATGAAAGAAACGAAAGATGCCCAAGCCTGGAGAAGTCTTTATGGACTCCCTGCCTTAGCCAGGAGTCTTTTTATCTGCTACAGAATTACAGCTACTTCTGTAGCCAGCCCAGAGCATATCCTACATTAAAGCAACTTGAAATTTGTGAAGCTACAGGTCTGCTGGGAATTAGTGACTAGTTACAGATTTAGGTTGCAAGGTCCTTATTCAGCCAAGGGACAAATAAGATTGGGTCCCTTGGGGAGGCAAAGTAGACTACCCGGCCTCAGCTTCCACATAATGAGGATAGGCTCATGGTACCTTCCTTGCATTATGACAGAGAACAATGGGTTGGTCAATGTAAAGTTATTCTGAGGATTTTCAAGCAATCCATTGTAGAGATAAATTTTACTCTGTGATATCTGTGAGTACCTGACAGAGGGTGGGATGGCTCTATACGGGACACAGGGACCTGGATTAGTCTGTCTTTTTGGCAAGGGGACTTTTCTTCTTCTTTTTTTTTTTTTTTGGCCTTTTTTGAGACAGGGTCTCCCTGTAACCCCAGCTGTCCTGGAACTCACTATGTAGACCAGGCTGGCCTTGAACTCACAGAGATCCGCCTGCCTCTGTCTCCTGAGTGCTGGGATTAACGGCGTGCGCCACCACGCCTGGTGGAATTTTCTTTTTTAAAACAAGCTGTCACAGAGATCCGCCTGCCTCTGTCTCCTGAGTGCTGGGATTAATGGCGTGCGCCACCACGCCTGGTGGAATTTTCTTTTTTAAAACAAGCTGCTTATTTCTTTATTTTTATGTGCATCCCTACATGAGTTTAATGTGTACCACATGTGTGCAGGAGCCTGTGGAGACCAGAAGAGGGTGTTAGAGTCCCTGGAATTGGAGTTATAGGTGAGCTGCCCTGTGGGTGCTGGGAACCAAACACAGATCCTCTGCAAGAGCAGCAAGTGCTCCTAGCCACTGCGCCACCTCTCCAGACCCTGGGAAAATTTTCCAAAATGTCTTCCTTAGATTTCAAAGATGTCCTCTAAGATCAGCCGGGAGACCCATGCTTGTTTGCAGTTGCCAGTGTTGGTATTTACAAATAGCTCACTTTGGATAAACATTCCTAGCGTTCAGGCTGTTACAGCAGGACTCCTTCTTACTCAGCAGTTTCCATTGTCCATCTCTCCTTCATGGTGGAGCTCTGCAATCTTTCTGTCCATTAATTCTGAAGTCCAACAGTGCCACGTATGTCCACTGGTGGCCGTTTGTGCTCTACCAGAGAATTCTCCCCTGGTTTTGTTTTTATTATTTTATTTTATTTCTGCTGCACCAGGGGCTCCAAAAAAATGAATGTGTCAGTAAAGGATTTGACAGTGTGTTACGACAGTCATCAATCCACCGAGCCCTGTAGCCATAAATAAGCTTCATACGCTGCCACACTAAAGAGGACAGTTTTTCTTCTCCAGGACATTGAAAATGTCACAGCGAGGGAATTGTTTGTCCCCGTCTCCACAGCAACGCCACCAGCACTTATCATTAACTTTCACACCAAGATTTTAATCAGCGCTCTTTGCGGCCTGAGACCAAGTCAACATCAGCCCAAATTTTCAAAGCCGTTATTCTAATTATGACGAGAAGGCTATAGATTGATGAGCTGAGTTTTCTGGAAGGACTGGTGGCAGTTAATTCTTGTGACCTGCGTGGCTAGGGGAGTCTCTCTTAGAGATGGAGACTTGAAAGTTCGATTATTAGTGACAGCTTGTAAGTGAGAGGAGCCTTATCTCTCCAGAGGGTGTTGATAACTTGAGACAGGGTTTAACTAGGAAGTAGTGAGATGGTGGAAGGCGGGGAGACAGGGGGAGAGAGGGGCGAGGAAAGTGCACACACTGTCTGCAGCCACAGAGCATAATGAGGAATGCGGACAGGCACGGTTTCACAAGCTGTAAATTCTGGTAGCCTTCAGTTGTAAATTCTGGCGGAGGCTGTTTCACTGGGCTATCTGATAATGTGTGAAAATATTTGTCCCTTTGCTTCATAGGCAGGGACAAGCACTATTTTCCAGAAAAATGCAATAGACTTCCTGACTCTCTCCTGCCTCTTTTCGGTTTCTGTTGGTAAAGGGACCTTGAGAAGAAAATGAAAATTTGCAAGTCAAATGACGTGGGAACTCATTTTTATTAGAAAGACTCTTCTCAGTTCCCCTAGCTTTGTCCCTCCCGTGCCCTCTCTACATTCTGGCTCAGTTCTAGGGCCTTCTTTTGCCATACAGGGGATATTAAGAATGGCCTACCAAGTCCCTCCTGTTCCTGCCTTCCTTAATCCAGCTGATGAGAATGACGTGGGAACTCATTTTTATTAGAAAGACTCTTCTCAGTTCCCCTAGCTGTGTCCCTCCCATGCCCTCTCTACATTCTGGCTCAGTTCTAGGGCCTTCTTTTGCCATACAAGGGGATATTAAGAATGGCCTACCAAGTCCCTTCTGTTCCTGCCTTCCTTAATCCAGCTGATGAGGTCTTTTGGCATGGCTGTGCGTAGTGTCTCTTCTGTGGCCTTGGCTCTGCTCTTAGAGGTGGCTCTTTGGCTCTCTCAAGGCCTCAGACATCCTGAGCTATTCATGTGTTACTTGAGGGCAGGCATGGTGGCTTGGTCACCCCGGGGCACATCATTGTGATTTCCCTAAGTCTAAGATTTCTCTGATCTTGTCACACACTCCCCAGCCTCTTCCTAAGGGGGAAGGAGTGCGGCAGGGTTAGAAAAGCCTCATTCTGGATGCTCTCAGGCCTGGACTCTCGGCTCCTCCATTTTCTCATCTTTCAAATGGTGATAATAATATCTGTCTCACCTCCTTCACTTATCAAATAGGAAAATAGGAATTATGTTGCTTGTATGTCCTATGAATGTTGCCTTTTAAAAACACAGCATTTGCTTAAGCATCTCCAAATGTGTTAGCTTGTCTTTTCCCCCAGAACTGGAAAATAATGATGCTATTATAGTTGATAGTGTTTTCTTCCTCAAATTATTTTTGCACATTTAAAATAAGCACAATTATCTCCATTAGCTTCTTCCCCCTCCTCCCCGCCAGACACCCAGGCACAGAGAGGTGAGGCATCTTGCTTGTGGTCACACAGGCAATTAGAGGCCTAAGTAGGTATAGAAGTCTGTGTGCCCAGCATGCAACAGACTGGATCACACCGCTTACCATATTAATAGGCTGGGATTAAGGACAAAAGCAAACCCAATTAGTTTCTGTTGCAACTCTTTTACAATCTGGTCTTGTTTCCCCGTGTGTGTTTATATGGATGTTTTAATAGCACCGTCTGCCTTTTATGCTGAGGTTGCTCGAGGTATGTTTATAATGGTGGCATAATTATAATAATAAAATACAAATCCTTCCATGGAGCACACTCATTACCGGCCGGCCAGGTAAAACAAACAGGCCTGGCAGTAACTCTTGAGCAAGTCAGTTTGTTTCCAAGGTGCTGCCTCTTTGAAATGTAAGCTGCCTTGCTTTCCTAACCCAGAGGCTCAGTGCTGCACAGAGCTAGAGCTGGGGTTGCAAGGTTGATGCCTGGGCAGGTCTGCAGAGCTCAGAGGTGCCCTTTTAATTCAGCCTTTTCTAGGAGAGAGAGAAGAAGAGGTGCAACCATGCTCCCTGCTTTTCTGTGTCCAGAAGCTCTTTGCTTGCATGTGTAAGTAGGTGCCTTGGTATTCCAACTCCTGGACACAGGACTTTATAATGTATACAAAAGGGGAGATTATTGTTATGAACGAAGCCGTAGGAGAATGTGTGTGTTTTTAAAATGCCTGTCTGTCCTTGTTAATTAGAAGTGCACATATTGGGAAATTAACTATGAAATACTAAAAATGATAAATTATTCCTTATTTGAAAGTATAAATTAAAGGTTTAGTGTATATAAAATTTGTCATGTTTAATTGCAAGTTCAATTAAAATTCAGGGTAATGATGATTTATACAAGTTTCTGTGTAATTTGATATTCATTAGCTTAGCCAGACACATGCTGATATTAGCTCGTTAATTATGTTTCCTTTTGTTGAAGGCAGCCTTGTGAAAGCAATCTGCTCAAAGTTTTCTAAACTCATTCTGCTAAATGAATATTTGGCAGCTGTTCATGTTATTGAGATGGTCACCGTGGCTTCATTTCACTCCTAGGCCACATCAATCATACCTTCCCTGTGACAAACAAGGGGTTCTCGTTACAAACCCATTTATGAAGGTTATGGCTGACATGAAAGACTGATTGCCTGGTACTGTGCCGTTACTGTAGTTACTTTACAGCAGTGTGGGCATGGAGCTGTTGCTGAGATCCATACCTCCCACCTGGTCAGAAGTTTACAGGAAAGGCAGGATCACTGCAGGGGCGTGAGTTCCCTTCCAAGGTTCAAACTTGGCAAGGAGAACTTGGGTTTCAGAAGAAGGCCCCCAGGGAGCAGGGGCTGGGTATCCCATGGTCTTCCCCGAGCTTGCAAAGCAGTTTCATAGGTGTGAGCCCAGAGGTACTGGGGCGAGGGGGGATGCGGGGTTCGGAGTCCCTTATCTACCTGCTGACTCTGAGCAGTAGAGTTGAGCCTGACTCCTGGGGAGGGGAAAGGGGAGACAAAGTTTAAGTGATGAGGATGTTTCTAGAAGCATAGCACCCATTGGGGCCATGAATCAGAGGAATCACCGTCTGACTAAGAAAATAATAATGGAGCAGACCTGATCTCAGGGAATGACCACTGTGTGGGAAGGGAACTATGTAAGGGAAAGTAGTACAGTGTGTGCTGGAAAAGATGCTCAGAGAAGACAATCTGTATCAGTTACTTTTCTGTCATGATAAAACACCATGACCAAGGTAACTCATAGAAGGAAGAGTTCATTTAGCTTATGGTTCCAGAGGGATAAGCATCCATCCTGGGGAGGAGGCATGGCAGCAGAGGTGGCCAGAGCAGGAAACAGAGAGCTCACATCAAGCACATACAGGAAGCCGAGAAAGCAACTTGCAAGTGGGCAAGGCTATGAACTTTCAAAAGCCACCCCAGTGATATGATTCCTCAAGCATGACTGCATCTCCTAAAGGTTCCATAACACCACCCCCACTCCAAACAGTACTACCAACTAACCAAGTGTTCAAATACAGGGGATACTTCTCATTCCAACTACCATATAACCCAAAGGGGGATTTTGTGTATGTGTGTCTCCTGAAATGCTTAATGAGATAGCAAATTTACACTTTTATATTATTAGAACTTTTTCTTCATAGTGAAATTGTATAGAGGGTCTTCTGAGCCATGAACCAGAAATAAAAATGGACTTTAGTAGCTGTAGGTTTATGAAGGCTTCCTTTGAGTCTGCTCCCCCTGAAGCCTCTTCTTATCATGACCCTGGGTGCTCAGAACTACCCTTTGAATTTAGGGAGGACATTCAAGCCAAAAATAATGGGCCTTTTGCTAATTATAGCCACCCCCTTTCATGGTGCTAGGGACTGAATTAGGAACTCATGTGTTCTAGCAAGTGCTTGAACATGAGCTATACCCCTAGCTTTCCTTTCCTCTTCTCTTTTTTTTTTCCCCTAATTTTTATTTTATTTTTAAATGAGCTTACAAAGTACCCCGTTTCACTGTGGCATTTTCTTACATACCTGATTTTGATGAACTGTCCCTCTCCTCATTTCCAGCTCCCTGTCCCCCATCTCTACTTAAACGCTTCCAACATTCCTTGTTACCGTTTTACTTTACTGTCGTGTGTGTGTGTGTGTGTGTGTGTGTGTGTGTGTGTGCGCGCGCGCGTGCGTGCGTGCTCTGTTACCCTCCCCACCTCTCTCCCTAAAGCCTCTTTGTTCCCCCTCGTGGGCCTCATTCTGGTTTCTTGACCTCTACACACACTCACACCCACATAAAGACATACATACAAAAATTCGAAGTTAGGATCCACATATGTGGTGCTGTCTTTCTGAGCCCAGATTACTTCACTTAATTTATCGTTCTCTAGTTCAGTCCGTTTTCTTACAAATTTCATAATCTCACTTTTCTTCACAGCTGAACAAAATGCCATTGTGTATATGTACCACATGTTCCTTATCCACTCATCTGTTGATGGACATCTAGACAGATTCCATTTTCTTGGTGTTGTGAGTAGAGCATCAATAAACACAGATGTACAAGTCTTTGGTGGTTTCTTTGGAGACGGTCTCACTATGTAGCCTTGACTAGCCTGGAACTTGCTATGTAGATCAGGCTGGCCTGGAACTTGCGGTGATGCTCATACCTCTGCCACCTGAATGCTGGGCTTATAGGTATGCATTATCATGACTAGTTCTTATATTTTATATGTAGATTGTGATACACAGTGGCTCTTTTTTATACAACATTTATCAGTAACGAGTGAGAGTTTGGCTGGTAGTAGATGGATAGTTTATTCCAGATTTCCTTTTCTCTTTCTTTCATTCGTTCATTTTTTTTTTTTTAAAGAATTACTAAGTACTTAGCTTTGGGCAAATATCCTGTCCTCTTTTTGCCCCAGTCTCTTATGTAAAATAGAGATAATAGGATTAATAGGAGTAGCTCTCTCCTAGGACCATTTTGAATAAAAATTAAACAACTTAATATACATAGGAGGCTGTAGCAAGTATGTCCCATGACAGGGGCTCAGCAGCACTGACTGTCTCCCACCTGTGTGTCAAGAATGCAACACTGCACTGTGGAACTTCTGAACTATCATAGGATAAGCAAAGGATGAAGAAAGTCTTTAGCACGCCAGGAATGCTGACTGAGCGACAGGGCTGAAACTGTGATTGATCATTTGAGATTTTCTTTCTGCTTCAGACACTAGTCAAACTCTGGATATTTTTCTGACATTTAGGAGGAGTGGCAACTTTGAGATATGTGTTCAGAGAAATATATCAAATCCAGGAAAGTCTAAGTATTTTTAATTGTTGTGTATAATTCAGTCTCAGTCCGTTATAGACCTCAACAATATAAGCGAGAACTTTCTATGTTTTTAATTTCACCACCTTCTGTCTTTTTAATGCTTTTTGTCAGTGTGGAAAGCCCTCTGGTGGTCGAAATAATTCCTATGTGGCTCTTTCAGATGAGTGCAATAAAGTCAAGTTCTTGTGAAAGAGCTAGGTTCAAATCCTTTATCTTCTTCGCTGGTTTCTTGTTCTGGTCAAAACTATAAACAGCACATCTTCCATCAAAGCGATGTTTCTGGAGCATTTTACTTTAACAGTGCCTTGGGGCAAAACAGCATTTGTGTAGTTTCCTTATCCACATGAAAGTACCTTGTGATATTCACATTAAATGCCGTGTCACCCTAGGAGTGAGTAACCCCTAGCTCTGACTCCATGTGGCGTTAAGGGGGAGGGACGTGAAGGTTATCCTCCTGTTTCCTACAAGGGAACATTGGGGCTCAGAGAAAAGTGGTTTGTTCAAGATGTTGTGAGCAGGGAACAGAGCCACGAGGAGGAGCCCAGTCTCTGCACTTGAAGCTTATTGTAGAGTCATACCCATAAATCCTCAGTCTCCCCATCAGGTCCTGGGGAAGCCAGGTCTCAATAAACAACCATGGGGTACTTCTCCTCAGGCAACTTTCCACCCATACACTGTTGGTTTGTCTTGGTCCCTTGTTTGGAGCAAGATGGCAAGCAAGTCTTCACTGTTCTAGTTCAGGATGGAGACTCAGTTGGCTATGGGGACAGATTCGGCATGCATAGTCACCCCAGTTCCATTGTCACCATCCAGCAGCACTTCTTGGAAAGGATGTGCTGGCCTCAGCGACTTGTCATAAAGATGAATGACTGATGAGTGACCTATGTCTGGTGTCCTAGGGCGGATACCTCAATGATGCAGAACATCTGGTCTGCTCTGAAATTGGCCAGAAAACCTGGCTTTGTCCCTCCCCTGCCTGATGCTATTGCTCAGGCTTATATTAGTTTTCTTTGTCTGAGACTTTGGCTGTAACTGGGATAGACTGGGCACTTAGACTATTTCTTGGCACAACTTTTAATTGATATGATGATCAGGAGGCTTGGGGGATAGAATGAGGTAACTCTTCAGTTACCCCCGGAGATTCTCATCTCCCTTCCTAGATATAGCAGCACTGTCTGGGAGACACAGAATCAGAGGCTATAGAAAGCTGGAAATTCAGGGAATGATCTAGAATCTCAGAGCATTCCTGGGTTCTTCCTCTGGACATAGATACATTTTTCTCAAGAGATGATTTAACCTCTTTCCTGTAGTTGTTGCTAAACTTCACAAGGGCTGGGGTTGGTCTGTAATGTGTGTACGAGTTAGCATGTACAAACTAGACAGAATAGCAAATAAAGTGGGAGTTAAGTTCATGTGGCTTGTTCTTAGAAGGTGGGGGATTAAGTTAAATCACTCAGCCTTCTTCAGTTAGCATGTATGATTTGAGTTCTCACCTTTAGGCTATCCGTTATGCCAGACAGAAAAGAAAAAGGTAGACCCCACCTTCAAAGAGTTTAGAAATGGTTTCCCTTTGTATTTGCTGTGTGTCTGTGACAGCCCAGATTCCTGCTGGGTGCTTGAGGCTGAGTAAGTGTGGGTAGGTTGCGGTGGAAGCTGGGGTAACAGGCAGTCCCTGAAGCCTTACCCTTTCCCACACACGACCCATAGCTTCTTGCGTGGAGCACACCAGGTTAGAAATGTCGCTCCAGAGGAGCCTTCCACGTGCAGCATCTGCAGCAGCTGTGGGCCATCTCCCTGGTTTCTGTCATGGCGCTCACTTACATGCAGTTTTTTCTGCCTCCCGTGGTTCCCAGCTTCAGGGAGTTCCATGCTCCCTCACGCATCATCGTTTGCTATCTGCCCTCCCTCACTCCTCACCCATCCTTTCTCTTGAATATTTATTTCATCCACAATTAAGGCACCTTTCATGGTCCACCAATTCCCCTGGCAGAAGGCTGCTTCTGATGAATGCTGAGGGGTGGTGAGGTGAACAGGTGAGGGGGATCTTTTCTACATAGAAGGATCAGAAGGCTACTTGGAAGAGGGTGTGTCTGAACTAGGATTTAGGCATGGGTAGGACTTAGGTTAGGAAGCTGCGGCTGGGAGGGGCCTCCCTGGGGAGGGGAGAGCCTTTTCAAAGATCTGGGAAGTAGAAGATTCCTAAGACATAGTTGAACAGTCTGAGTATCTGGTTCTGGCTTGGCTCCATAGGGGTAAGATTGTGACTGGAAGGGCAGGCCAATGTGGGACAGTGAACACATGGGACACAGGGATGGATCTGTTTGTCAAAGATTTGAATGTGATGCTGTGGTATGTAGATTTTGCAGCATGTGTATCTTAGCAGCGGCCTAGTATGTGTCTTATTTTAGCTTGCAGAGGCAAGAATCACAAATATGAGAAACAGAAATTCGTCGGAGGCTGTAGTGTGGCCTCTGATTGCTGGAGAATTTCAAACCAAGGACAAAGGAATGTTCAGAGAAGTCAGGGTAGGATCAGGAAAGAGCAAAGGATGAGTTGAACGTAGGGAGTGAACAGACTGTAGGTAAAGGAAGGTTGAAATGGGATCTCAGACAGCACACACAAGGGTTCAGGAGCAGGAAGCATCTAACAGATCCCCTGGAACTGGAGTTATGGACAGCTGTTAGCTGCCATGTGGGTTCTGGGAATCAAACCCAGATCCTCTGCAAAAACAACTAGTGCTCTTAGCCACTGAGCCATCTCTCTAGCCCCTAAAAGTTGTTTTTTAAAATAACTCATCATTGTAAATACAAATATATTAATACTATGTATGAAAACACGTTATTCATTCTAAAGTTAATTGGTTTTCCTTCTTTATTTACTTCCTAATTTGTGTGAGTGTGTGTGCGCGTGCATGCATGCATGCGTGTGTGTGTGTGTGTGTGTGTGTGTGTGTGTACATGCCTATGAAAGCACTTGGAAGTCAGCTGCGGATGCTGCATGTCCTGCTCTGTCACCCTCTGGCTTCTTCCCTTGTGACATGGTCTCTCACTGGACCAAGAGCTGGGCTGTCAGCCATCAATTCCTTATGGTGCCCTGTCTCCTCATAACACTGGGGTTATAAGCACATGTAGCAATACTTGCATTTTTTTTATGTGGGTGCTGGGGATTTGAACTCAGGTCCTTATGCTCGTGCAGCAAGCACTCTTACCTGCTGAACCATCTCCCCAGTCCTCCTGACTGTAAAAGAAATGAGAACATTTCGGGGAATCCACTGAAGTTTCAGTGACTGTAGATGGTGTGTCCCTGTACCTGATAGAGACTCGAAGCAAGATGAGGAGTCTCATCTTTCCAGCTTTCAGCTTGAGCTATCGGAGTTCAGTGCAGGGAAGAAATGGCAGGGTTTGCCTGCCTGGCCTCGAGCAACAGAGGGACCAGCAGTGCAGTGTGGGAGTCCAATGTATATCCAGATGCTGCATCAGGATGGCCCCTAGCAAAGAGCTCATTCATTGGCTTGGGCTTTTTGTCTGTCCAGAGGGAAGCAGGCTTCCATTTGCTCGCTTTCCCTGGTGGATCCCTTGGAGATGGGCCGTCCTCCTCCTGAAGTCCTGTGCCTTCTCGCAGACAGCGAACACCTCTCCTCTTTGGGCTCCATCCCCTCCCTGTGCACTGCCACTGACAGCCCTTGTCATCTGGAAGCATCCTCCTGTCTCTCTCTGTTTCTTTAGACGTGCTCACAGGGATGAAGAGGCTTTGGCAAAGAAGGGATATCATCAGAGAAAAGCCTGTGAAAAGACAGCGGTGGTGAGAAAACTGCCCGAGGAGTTTTCTTTCCTTTTTTTTCTTTCTTTTTCTCTCTCTCCTTCTTTTCAAAAATAGTCAAAACACATGCAACACATACTTGTAAAAGGATCAGAAAAGCAGAGAAAATTGCAGCTGGAAATTGTTTCCTCCCCGTGATAGGGCTGCCCCTGAACTTGCAGCTGTTGCAGAAGCTAGTTTATAATAACGGGTATTTGTGGCTCCTAATGGTGTGCTGTGTTTCTCTCCAAGTTTAAAACTAACTTGTGACTTCATTATCCCATGAGCTCGGAACCCAGAGATGCAGCTTTTCCATCTCTGTGGTTTACGTTTTAAGGAAGTACTTCTGCAGTCATGTAAATATGTGTGTGTGTGTGTGTGTGTGAGAGAGAGAGAGAGAGAGAGAGCGCACAAGGATATATTTTGTGTCTATGTATGTGTACATGTTCATGTTGGTATACATGCAGGGATATGCAGGGTACATGCATGTGTGTACATGTGTATGTACATGCCAAAGGTCAACACTGGGCATTTTCCTCTCACTCTCCACATTGTTTTTTGAGGTAGGGTCTCTCGCTGAACCTAGAGCTCATCCATTCAACTAGACTGGGTGGTTAATGAGCTCTAGGGATCCACCTGTGCCTACCTACCCATCACTGGGATTACAGGTGCATGCCACCTGGCTTTTACATAGATTCTGGGGATCCAACCTCAGGTCCTCTTGCTTATAGAGTAAGCACTTTGTTGACTTGGTCATTGTCCCAGCACCAGGAGGGACATATTTCAAGAAAAGTGTTCCTAGTTATTTCTCCTAAATTAAGAGGCGTACTTGGAGAGGTGAATGCTCTCTCTTAGTAGCAGAACTCACTTTCCCAATAAAAGAGAAGATTTATTAGTTTCCTTTCCTAGACTCCAAATTATCATTAGCATGTCCAGGTTAAGATGCTACCTCTAAGTCAGCAGAGCAAAGAGTTATCTGTGTTCCCATGGTTTATACTAGGGAAGACAAGTAGTCAAGTGATGTGTGTGTCACTGGAATGCTGGATAAAGAAAAGGCAATAAACTTGTACAGTGAAATATTACTCAGCCATGAAAGGAAGGAAACCCTATCACTTGTGTGAAGGTGAATGGAGCAAGAGACTATGTTAGGAGAAAGGATCCAGGCATAGAAAACAGACACATGTTCCCATTATATAGAGAAGCTAAGAAAATGTTTTGTCATATAACATAGCGGTCATTAGAGGCAAGGAAGGGAGAGGGGACCTTGAGAGAACTGAAGCCTAGGCACCAAAACATAGTAGAGGGAGAGGAAGAAGTTTAGTGCTCTACAGTACAGGCAACTATAGTTTATAACATTTTATCATGTTTTCAAAAATATTTTATTATTTTGATTTGATGTGTCTGAGTGTACTGCCTCCGTGTATGTAAGCACACCTGTGTCCTGTAATGCCGACAGAAGTCAGAAGAGGGTGTCAGGTTCCTTGGAACTAGAGTTAAGGATAGCTGTTAGTCATCATGTGGGCACTGGGACTTGAACCCTGGTCCTCTGCAAGAGCAGCCAGTGCTCTTAACCACTGAGCCATCTCTCCAGCCCCCTCTATCATCATATGTTTTAACACGAGCTAGAAGAGAGACATGCAAAGATTTTTTAATACAAAGAAGCATTGGACATTTAGGAGCTGGAAAGGCTATTTCCCCTGACTTGATCATTATATATTGTATACAAATATCAGACTATCACAGTGCAGCCACATATGTGTATAATTCTAATGTCAATTAAGAGTCTGAAATGACACATATCATCTGAAATGCAGGCCCCATAGTGGACTGACCTCTCTTGTGCTCTTTTCAAACGATCTTTTCTTTGTAAACTGGGTTGATTCCTAAGTGTGATATGGCTCCTTAATTACAGATTGCTTTCTTAGTGGGTGAGAAGTGTGCTAATTAATGATTTTAAGTGTCATTTTGATGTATCAGTAGACAGGTGTTGTTTGAGAGATAGACGATAACATTACCTCTTGTAGCTGTGACCCATTGCTATGCTCACAGTCCCCACAGTATGATTTAAAGAAGACTTAAGTCCTGAGAAAATTAGCAAACACCCCCCTCCCCTGCACACAGTGGCCCATTTAAAATCAGTATGATTTAAAGAAGACTTAAGTCCTGAGAAAATTAGCAAACACCCCCCCTCCCCTGCACACAGTGGCCAGCAAGTTGTTATCCTCTGACGTGCCTAGGCTCAGGTAGTGTGTCACTAGCTGCTACGAATATCACAACTCTGTATTATAATTTCAGAGACATTTCAGGCTGACAGAAATCTTCGTTCTCATGTCTAGGTTGTTTCCTTTAACTGTTTGGAGAGTGAGTCCAAGATCACTCTGATGTGCTTCCTGGGTTGTGCTGGAATGTAGCCACCCAGGGCCAAGTTCATGGATATCACAGAGCCTGGTGAGTCATGGTCTACCCCCTCATCTAGCCCTATGGGGGGCATTAAAGATAGAAGTGTCTAGAATGCCAGGCCACAGAAAGGAGCAGCAGAGTGGCCTCTCTGTGGACTTGCTGAGGGGTGATCGCACACCACAGTGGCTATCTCAGAAGGCTCCTGAGCAGGGACAGAGATGCCTGAGATGCAGTTCTGCTGTTTATAGGTCCTGGGAAAAGTCCTGTTGGGACCTCTGGAGCTGCTCATATTTAGGAGCGCAGAAGCTTGGAGAGAGGCCTGAAGTTCCAAATGTGTCTTGATGTCCTGCTTCACCTTCTGCTTTTTGTGGGTGGGGAAGGGGGTCAGTAATGGTCATGGTGAGTGCCAGGGCTTTGTGTTCATGTGCCATGAACTGCCCCTATAGACACTGGTTATAGGGGCAGTTATGACTATAGAGAGAAGTTCACTGCTTGACAGTCCAAATAGCTCAGTACATGTGGCCAGCTCCTACCTGGGCCAGCCAGACTGAGGAGACAGGAGTAAAGGTAGCCCTTACTTGGGTAGGGTGGGGTGTTGTCTAGTGTCATCCCTAAAAAATCATCTCATTTCTGAAGATGCTTGCTTCCTGTCCTTTGACAGCCCACTTTCACTTAGGCTTCAAGTGACTTACAAAAATGACTTCCACCCCATTAGGGCTGCTTGGCACACCCCTTCTAGTCTGCCTCGCTTTTCTGAACCTTTTAATAAGTTTTCATTAATTGTAGCATACAGTGAAGTGAAGTAACCCGTGGCTTATAAAAAATGGCACAGCTTTATGGAAACACCTAAAACTCACCAGGGGCACATAATAAGAAAGTTCTCCATCTCCAGGTGCGAAAACACACTGGTGATTACTTGTTGAGCAAGACCCTGTCAGCGCTTTTATTACAATACATTATTGGGTAATCGTTTTAAAATTATTTATAGAAAGAAGTTGAGCTTTGTGGAGAATTCCATCATTTAATATGTTGTCTGTGAATCTCATTAGCCTTTTTAGCCTAGGGGTTAGGAAGGAAAACAGAGAGTTGGCTGTGTGTTGAAGACTGAGCATTATACACACTTTTCATCAGGGGGCTTGTTGACCTTATGTTAAGTTGCTTCTTTGCGAGTCTTCCTGTGTTACAACTGTGGTTTCCATGACATTTACATAAACCTAGCAACCGTTTTCTATGTAGAAGTAATGACAGGGCCTCCAGCCTCCTCTGCCAAGGAGTTGGAATGTCTTGGGGTGCCTGCTCTGCAGGTCCTAAATAGGGAATGTCTTTTTCAGGTGCATTATAGTGGATGTGAGAATTGGGGCTATCGACTATGCCAGCCACATCTTGGTACACACGTAGCTAGTTTCTCCCTTGTCAGTAGGTGTCAGGCAGCCCCAGTGTTCTATGTTTTTTGAAACTGATACAGGAGATTCTCTAACCCAGTCCAGTGGCACAGCATGAATGCCTATGATGAGGATGCTTGCATGGTGTTTGCTGCCCTGTGAAATGTTCTGGGTTTGGGGCTGGGCTGCTCTAGAGCACGTGACTCCCAGTGCTGGGTTGCTCATGACCTCGGAATTGGCTAACCAGTTGCCCTTCAGCTCAGCTCCAGGAAGGACCTATCCCAAAGACCCCTTCTGCATGAAGTAATGGCTTCCTGTACCAGGGTGTAATGCAGCCAGACTGAGTTAGGGTGGAGTTTGGAGTATGGTGATGGTGACAGGTATCAAGAGATGGTTCTCTAGTGGACTGTCTTGAATCTGCTCCGTGCCAGGCACAAGGACCAGGGTGGGGGCCTTGGAAGGAGCTGGACTTGGGTTATTGATGGGTCTACCAGGGTATATTTGGCTCTTCATACCTCACAAGTACATTTCAAAGGAAATGCAATCAAAAGGGTATCACTGGGAGTAAACATAGCAGGAGGAGAGGGTTGACTTGGAGAGGGTTGACTTGGAAAGTGACCTTGGGTACTCACACCTGTTCAAAAGGGTATCACTGGGAGTAAACATAGCAGGAGGAGAGGGTTGACTTGGAAAGTGACCTTGGGTACTCACACCTGTGTGATCCTCAGTTTCTCCAGTTCTAAACCCAGTTGTGGGATGTACCTTCCTAATCCTCATGTCTGAGGATTAAGTGAGATCATGAGATGAAGTGTTGGAGCAGTTCTTAGTACCCAAGTGGTATTTAGTAAGCAGTCAGGCTGATGGGCAGGTGGGAAAGCTGGGATTTAAACCCAGGTGGTCTGGTTGGAAAAGCTCTGCCTTTACTGCTGTACTCTGGTGCCTTCTGCTTTATGTAGCTATGATAAAACACTCTTATACAAGGCAGTTTAGGAGAGAAAAGGATTTCTTTGGCTTATACTTCCAGGTCACAGTCCATCACTGAGAGAAGTCCTGCTATTCCATGTAGGGAACTCACGGTCAAAGACGTAATACAGGAACCCTGGAGAAACATTGCCTGATGGCTCACTCACAGACTCATGCTTAGCTAGCTTTCTTATAGAGCCCAGGACCACCTGTCCAAGCAACGATATTGCCAATAGTGGGTGGGGCACTCCTGCATCAGTAATCAAGATAATCCCTCATAGACATGCCTACAGGTCAATCTGATCTGGGAACTCCCTCAATTGAGATTCCCTTCCCAGGTGATTGGAGGCTGTGTCAAGTTGACAGTTAAAGCTAACTAGGACATACACACCCCCAAAACTTGTTCAGAACTAAGCCATAAGCAACGGGGTAAATGGGACCAGTTGGAGAAGAGAGGTGTTCTAACTTGGGAGATGGAAGGCACATGATGTAGGTGAATGTGAGTTGGGGGCCTGCCCCCTTGGGACTTTTAATCATCAGTTAAGCTTAAAGACACTGATCAGGAGTCATTTGGGGCTCAACTGAGGCACTGTGGATGAGGACAGCAGACATGGGTAAGGCAGTCCCTTCCTTAAATCATTGGGGGTTGGAGAGAGGCCAGCGCAGAGAACAATGCAGTTGATGACTTGTGGCATATACACACGAAGTATTTCCTCCCCGTCAGTGTCAGGTCTGGTTCCTCGTGCTCTGCAGATCTTAAGACCTTCCACGTTCATGAAGACCTTGAACGTGGGTCACTATTATGTGCCTTTTAGAGGGAGGTTCAGTAGCTTGACAAAGGGCCCAGAACTAGTAAGGAACAGAGCCAGGATGTAAATCGGGGCAGCCTGGCCCCCAGTTCCTGGCCTTTTACCCCTTCAGTGTATGGCCTTGCAGTGCGGTTCAGCCCCAAGACTAACTTAGAAGGTTCAACTTTGGCTAAGAAGCAGATAGTTGAGGCTCTACATTCATTCCCCAGCTACTCCACATAGCTTAATTCCTGAGCTTAGGAAGTGCTTTGGAAGGGTGGAGGGTTTCACCGTAAAGACTTTGCCTGCTTCAGGTCTATGCAGGTACCACTGAAGCATCCCAGCCTGGCTCACTGCCACCCTTTTCGAGACCCCTGTGGCCTGCCTTAGAAGCTCGATTACCTGAGGCCTCAGGGTTCAGTCAGCCTCCTCTTCTGAGCTTCTGTCTAAGGGAGGGGAGGTAGGTTCATGAATCCATGGGATCTCAGTTAGAGGGTCTGTGGATCTCTTTTAGTAAAAAAATCTCATCAGGTTTCTTCCTGAAAAAAGTTTTTTGAATCTTGAGCACAGTCTCCATGTTTGTTATCTGTGATTCCAAGATGGGAGACTCTCCCTTTTGTGGGAGTGTCCTTGGGATTAGATACATTTCCTTAGCCCCTAGACTATGTAGCATGGATCAAGTAAGGTCCAGAATGCAGCTGCGAGTTTAGAGAAGTGGTCAACTTTGCTCTGGGTCCCTGTGATGCTTCCCTGACCCATCTAAGGAGTCAGCATATGTAGGAAATTTTAAAAAATGCATTGCCCTGAATAATTAGTAATCAGCTCTCCTCTCCCTCTTTTTGAAAGGTAAGATCACCTAATCCAGGTCCCTTGAAGCTGCCTAGGTGCAGTTTCTTCTGCTTGCTGCTTGGGCCTTGATTCCTTTGCTGGGTTGCTTCGGAGTTCCCATCCTACCCTGCATATCCCTCTGTCCACAGTTTCTGGCCTTATCAGTGCAGGCCTTTAGAAAGCATCCCTGATTCAGCACTAGTCTCTTAGATACCCTTCAGATATTTCAGGGTAGATTGTACAACCTTTGGCAAACCTAGGTTGCATGCCCCCCTCAAAGAATACAGATTTGAAATTATGTTTATAAACTCTTCCTCTTCTTGACACATTTGCCTTATACTACAAAAATTTGTAATCCCCCGCCCTGAATACCTCAAAAGCATTCTTTGGTGATCATGACCTTGAAAGGGCTAGAGAGGCTTCATATATAGCAAGTCAGATGTTTTCCAAGCAAAAGACAAAGATCCCTTAGCTGGTATTGTCAGTGATCCTGGGGTAAGAGAATTAGCAGGAATCTGAGTTGTCTGCTACCAAGTCTATGCCCTGGACCTATACAGGCCCCTCTCTTCATGTATGTTACAGCCAAAGCACAGAGAGGAAACTTTCCAAGATGGTATGTTGTTGGGTATGGCCATCCAAGGCCAGGATCTGACATGTCCTGACATAGTACCATACCAGTCCTTCAGTCCTTTCTGACACTGGGATTTTCTAGCCATCTCAAAGAGCCCCGCAGGAGAGAATAGAAAATCAGAAAATGAAATGCAACTGAGCCTGGGCTTTGTAGTGTTCGTCATGGGAGCAGCTACACACACACACACACACACACACACACACCCCACTTGACTTGGTACAGCACAAGAAGTGCTGCATCTCCTGCATACAAGCTGTAGGCATGCTCCCAGATTCCAGACACAGTGTGAAAGTGACTGTCCTGTTTTGGCAGAATGACTATCCAGAGAAAAGGGAACTCTTTCTGTGTGTGGTCTGTCTAATGCCTCTCACATCCAATAACTTTAAAAACCAATCAAATTAATAATGTAGGGAGAAGCAAATGGAGTCACTCAGATATTTAAATAGGAGTATTTCTGCCACTGACATCTAAATCTTTAATAGGATGTGAGATTTGGCAAACAAAAATGCCAAGTTGTTGGAAACCTGATTCTTTCGCACTATTTTAGGTCCGATCATTATTGCCTGACATTCCCGTGGGTGTATTTATTGAGGTTCCATGTCATGTTAGGTGGTGAGCATTCAGTCCCGGGAGGTCAAGTGGTGCGTTATGTGGTCCTTGCTCCCAGGGGCTTCCACTCTGGGGACAGACAGAACACGTTTATCTAGAAAGAGAAATCTGAATTCAAATTAGTATATGCCAATGTCAGCTGGTTCCGGGCATTCTGGGAGGGATGGAGGACAAGTCAGCTAACTACCCTTCAGCTGGGAAGCTTAGCTAATGAGGGTTCTTATTTTTATCTGACCCAGGAACTGAGGACTGAGTCTCAGCCCTGCAGGTGACAGGACTGGAGAGAGTCTTTTTAAGTAGTCTCTGGAGATCTCCAGTGGAAGTAAAAAATGGTGTGTGTGTGCGTGCGTGCGTGCGTGCGTGTGTGTGTGTGTGTGTGTGTGTTCATGTGAGCATGCCCAAATTCGTGTGTATTGCTATCGTTAGATCCCAAAGTGACTCCCTGGAGCAGTAATGAGATTCTTCAAAAGTTGCATAACTTAGGTTGAGTGTTTGACTAAGGTGCAGGATGACCTATGTTCAGTCCCCAGCCCGGTATAAAACTGGGCTTGGTAGAATATGCCTATAATCCTCACATGCAAGAGGTGCAGGGGGAACAGAAATGCAAGGTCATCCTCATCTAGTTGGAGCCTGGGCTGCGTGAGACCCTGATCCAAAAAAGAAAGACAGAGTTCGTTTAAAGTCCACCTGTCATATATTTTGTTTTCAAGAGTTGAAATTCCTAGACATTTATTGTGAGGACATTTTCTTGAGAGTCTATTTACAGATCCTCTTCCCCTTCTGCTCCTTCCTGGCACTTACCATTGGTAAACTTCCTTTGCCCTCATCTTACCCTTGCCTTCTGTCATCTGGGCTTGTTAATGTGCCCTTGGAAGTAAACTCTTGCATCCTTCAATTGTTCTTCCATGGACCACCCCCTCTCACTTTTTATCTCATTTTCTGTTTCATCCACTATATTAAAATAAATCAAGTGTAAACTTCTGACAAGTGTTCCTTCGGGGCTGTTGTCTGTCTCCTGTCTGTGCCCATGGCAGACTTCCAACACTGGGCACAGCCACCTTGCCGCCTTCATTCCTTCCGTGTTCCACCAAGCACCCCACTTTTGTGGCCCCAATCCCACCCTATGGTTCATCACTCACTATGTCAGAGGAAGAGGACAGAGTGCCCCTGTTCTCCAACTTTAAGTCTTTGTGGTCTGATACTCTTTTCTCCTTCTCTTGTTCGGCATATCAGAAGATTGAGGTGAGTTTGTGTGGTGGACCAGAGTCGTGGGGACCTTGATCTGGTATGTGATCCCATGAAGTGTGGGATTGTCGGATGCCCTCACATCTCTGTTTGGCTCTAACTGGCCAGTGCGGAGCATGCTTCCTGTCCTCTTTTTTCTGCTGTGGAGCTAACCCTGGACTCCTGCTCTGATTCTCACCCTTGTTCTGTCCTTCCCTTTGATGAGGCACAGGCTCTGCATCAACTGTCTTTTCAACCTCTGTGTATTATACTGCCTTCTTCTGCTGTGGACATCACTGCAGGACTCTTTCCTCAGAAATTGAATGAAACGTCTAAATCTTTTGCCACAATATCCTGAAAAGAGCTACAGTTAGCCAGATTTGTTATGAGAGCTAAAACATTTTTGTTTCCCCACATCGAGCTGAAACACCTACTTTGATCTTCAACTGAGATCTCTCGGTGAGCCTTTTCCTCCCCCATCTTCTCCCGGCCCCCATTCTCTGCATCATCATCTTCATCTGTTTCTGGTGGGTGATGATGAGTCCGCCCATATTTATCACACTCTTTGCAAGTGTCAGCATACAGCAGAGAGGCTGAGGATAGCCCAATCAGCAAAATGTTTGCTTTGCAAGCACAGGAACCTCAATTTGATCCCCAGAATCCACAAAAAGGCTTGGCATTGTGGTGCACACTTATAACCCCAGTGTGCTTGTAATGCCAGCCCTGGGGAGGTGGAGTCAGGGGAATGCCTGGGGCTGGCAAGCCAATCTAGCCTGAGTGCTGAACCTATCTCAAAGGAGGGGGACAGTGCTCCTGAGGATGACCCTGAGGCTGTTCTCAGGCTTATACATGCATATGCATGCACACATGTTAGAAAAAAGAACACATGGGTTACTTTACATGGATTATCTCACATAATCATTATAACAACTACAGGAAATATTGATCTTCATTTTAAAATGAGAAAATGGGAGCCCAGAGAGGTTAAGGGACCTTTCCAAGGCAAGAAAATGGAACCGTGTCTGCAGTTGACCTAACACGCATGACACTTGTCTGCCTGCTTGGGAACCAGCTTTGACTTCCTGAGCATCTCATTACATCTTCCAGAGTCATTGAATTTTATTCTTTGTCACTGTG
This sequence comes from Nannospalax galili, assembly GCF_000622305.1. Classification (NCBI taxonomy): domain Eukaryota; kingdom Metazoa; phylum Chordata; class Mammalia; order Rodentia; family Spalacidae; genus Nannospalax; species Nannospalax galili. The sequence continues at coordinate 5,233,860 of NW_008352659.1, read as the reverse complement.
GCTTACCTAATACTGACTATATTGGAAAAATTAAAATTATGGAATCCTGAATAAAATAACAGGTAAGGCAGGGGGGATAGATGTGTGCCCTGGGAATATTCTTTGTGTGTGAAACAAAAATTTAACTTGTGATAGTCAATGAAGTCAATGATTCAGTTAATAATGCCCCTAATGGCACTATTCAGCCCTGGGTCAGTGATGGATAGCTTTCAAATCAGAGACTAGATCGGGTGACAAGACACACAGAAATCAGCACGGTGATAAAAGCAACAGGGATGGGACCTCCACGGGAGAACAGAGATCCTAGCAATTGCCTGGCGTTATTAGATCCTGAATCTCTTTCCAGCCCTTCCTGTAATGGGGGGGGGGTCCTAGCAGCACCCCAGATCTCCTCTTTACAATGCCTCCTTGCCTTCTCCCTTGAGGTTTTTGTGCTCAAAGCTTTGCTTTTAAACCAGTCCATTTTTTTTTTCCATGAGCTGCTGGTTCCTAAAAGAGCTCTAGCATCGTTCATATTTTAAAGACTCCTCTGAAGGTACCTTAAGACGCCTTCAAAGAACTGACCTTCCACTCGGGGGATCCCACACCATCTCTGTGCACTGGAACAAATCCTCAGAGACTCACTGTGGCCTAGGACGAAGATGTAGGCCAAGTGGAAACACACCAAAGTGATTTAATAGAAAAGGTAATTCCTATTCAAACGGGATGGTCCCTTATTCATTTCCTCGGATTATCATCAAATTTATGTCACCAGCAAAGGAGCTTTATTGGGTTTTGCAGAGATATTCCTTTTGCTCTCCTGTCGTTAGTTGGCACGCTGACATTTTCATATGTGTCTCAACTAATGCCTCAAAATTACTCCATCTACAAATGTAACAATTGAACAGATAATTTTAATAAGATTCAGCTTGACTTCAGACCGCACTCCTTCCTTTCTTTATAGAATGCAAATTGTAACCTGTTTTTAAAGCCGTGCGATGCAGTGAACTTTAATGGGATTTGACAACATCATATTAAGCACAACAACTACGCATAATGTACCGAAAAATTGGACGTGAAATTGGAAACATAGCTGAGAACAAAGTAAATTTACATGGTTTGGTAGTTTGAATGTCTGATATCATATTCTCTCATGCAAGCCCCATAAAAAGCAAAGGATTTAACAATGGATATCAGCAGAAAGTGCTTTTAAAGTTAAAACTGATGGATGGCTTGTCAAAAAAAATAATTGCATTGGTTGGAAAGTCGGGATGCGTGCTGAGGGGGAGAGAACAGGATATACAGAGAGGGTGATGGGAAGTGACAGTGGTCTGTCAGGAAGGACTGGCTGCCCAGAGGAGTGTGAAGCCACAGCTACAAGGTGGCAGAGTAGAACAGGCTGTCAGAGCGGGAAAGTGGCTTTAATACCCTGAAAAGCAAAGGAATCCGCCTGTCAGCTTTGCTCAGCCGTGCTGAAAGAGAAAGAGAACATGGCATAAAGTTAGAAACATTAAACAAGAGGCGGGGGCCGGCGAGCACAGGCAGCCAGTGGGAAGGGCTGGGGGACACATCCTATGTGGCTTTCTGGGTAACTTTTGTTCCTACTATATATACATACGTATCTACATGCATATTCCCATTTCCTCAAGGGCCAATGAATTAAATTTGAGGGACTTGAGTGTTCTTGGGTGCTTCGGACTTACAGAATGAGTCAAGAGGCACCTGCTGGCACCCACAACTGCCTGCCACTCTGGGTGGGTGGGTGGCTTTCTTATAAGTTCACTTCGCCTCAGATGCTTTCGATTCCTGGCTTTGCAGATCTCCAGCCTCATTTGCTGACCTGTTTCCTCACCTCAGGGTATGTGGTCTGGCCTTTTAGAGAGGATGCTGATAGCGAGCCACTGAGGGACTCGCTTATCTTCCACCTAAGTGCTTTGAGGACTTAACACGTCAGCCCTACAACAGGATTGTGATTAAAATGCAATAATCTGATGATTTTTCCATAAATATATTTTTGCTCCATCAGCATTAGCTTTTGAATAATTTATTATTCTTTCTTAATATACTCCTGGCAGTGAGGTTAATTTGGTCATCTTGCAGGGGCCTGGCTGGTAATGAACATTTTTATATCAGGCCTCGGAGTTCTTCCTCCATAACACATATCACGTCTTTACAATTTAATTGCTTCCATTGCTTTGAGTAGAAGAATCCAGGGTGGGGTGGGGGGTGAGAGAGGGAGGTGGATATGACAGCTTATCATACCAAAAATATATTGTATATCTGACCTCTAAAAATGCACTCTTGAGAACTGTCCAAATTCTTGAACTACATATGGCCCTAATACAGCTTTAGATTTGGTTTAACAGTTTGGAGAAGGGATTTTGTTCCAAAGAAATAATTCTATCAGTTGTAGGGGAAGAAGGTGGTGTTGGTAGTCATGTGTGGCAGGAACCAACACATGTAAGCACTTATTAGATGCCAGACAATATTCTCAACGATCGTGTCAATTTTAGCTTATTTCGTTCTCACGAGAAACCCTCTGCGGTTGTTTCTGTTCACGTTGCCATTGTGTGGCCAGGGAGATGGCTCAGTTGGCAAAGTGCTTGTGGTACAAGCATGGGAGCCTGAGTTCCATCCCCAGCACCCGTGAAAAAGCCTGGCATGGTGGCACACATCTGTATCCCTAGAGCTCAGGGTGGGGCAAGGGAGAAGCAGATTCCTGGAGCTGGCTGGAGCCAGCCTAGCCAAATTGTTGAGCTCCAGGTTTAATGAGAGACTCTGTCTCTGAAAATAAGGTGGAGAGTAACTGAAGAAGACCCAGGGTTGGGCCCCTGCCCACCACATGCACACATGCACCTATGTACCCACAAGCACACGTGCACACACATAGACACATAGGCATGGAAATATTGCCATTGTGGAAACAATGAAGATAGACACAGAGGCCTCAAGATTACTGAACAGAGTAACACAGTTAGGATACAGTGGTGGAATAGGGGTTGAAACTGAGGCATTCTGGCTCCAGATGCCCTCCCTCTAATTACTCTGCTGTGTGTGTGCAGGTATGTAGAACGTGCTTCAATACTGGGTCAATTCCTTTTTTTGTCTCCATTATTCTTGTGTGCCTAAGGCATTCTGAGAAGGATTTTGCTAGAATTGGGCATCAGTGACAGGCAAAGCAGGTTGGGCTTTCTACCAGGAAGTAAGGCCACAGGGGTGCCTTCTCTGTGCTGTTACCTGAGGTCAGAGACTGTACAAGAGAAGGGAAGGACAAAGGGTGGACGGTGGAGCGTTCTGACTAGCACAGTAGCTTCCACACTGCATTAACACTGTGCAATTCCTAGTCTAGTGTTCTAGCCCACAGTCCTCCATCTTGGGACATATTAACCAGTTTGCAAAAGGTGGGGACCTCTACTCCAGGTCTGCTAGGGAGCCTGAAGAAGGAAGGCGGTGTCTCAGTTCGTCATCTTGGCTTCCTGATTTTGTGTGAAGAGTGTGACTTGCTTAAGACAAGCATTGATGAGTGGACTCCTCATCTCAGTACTAGGGGAATCAGTGACAGTGTGGGGTTGCACCCCATGTTTCAACTCTGCATGCACAGCATGCTTGTGGATGGCAGCGGGGTGCCACCATTACTCCATGTCCTGGATCTGTGACTTGGCTTTACACAAGCAGAGCTTTCTGCTCAGCAGGCTGTTTGCTTCCACAGCAGGAAGCTTTGTGGTTTTCTGTCGGGAATCTCCAGGCCTTTCCTATCTTGTCTGATGTTGAAAGGGACCCCTGCCACATGTACACTAGTTAGTCATGGTGTTCTGCATTTTGGGAGACCAAGCAGTGTTTGTGCCCCTAACCACCCCCCCGCCCCCATGCTCTGTGCTGCACCCTGGCTGTAGCAAGTCCAAAATAAAAAACTCCCACACTGCTACTCTCAGATGCGTCTTCGGGATTTCAGGGTTGGAATGGATGGAGTCTGTCCAGCCCATTCAGCATCCCAGCTCTGTGGACTCACTGTATTCCCTGGGGCAATACCACCCAACCTACATCAGATTGGTAGGAAGTTTGTTCTTAGAATGAGCCAAGTGTGTCTCCCCAGATCCTCCATCCGTTGATCTTGGTTCCCATGCCAAGGCCCACCCAGATCCCAAAGGTAAAATCCGGATGTCATCCAATCCCCTAAAAGCAGATGTGCCTGATTTCTCCTTTGGCTGCTGGATCTGTTGTGTTTAGTGGAGATGCTCCTGGATCTCAGACCTTTTGTCAAAATTCTCTCTCCTCCCTCATTTCTCTCTTCTCCCTCCCATTCCTTCCATGTTTATTCTGTACTTTTTATGACACTCCTAATCTTGCTCCAGAAGCCAGTTCCATTCATTCATTTGGGGCAACCTTGTGGCCAATATTTAAGTATTAAGGGAAGGCAGGGGAAGAAGACTCACTTCCCACAGTGAGACAGCAAGATAAACTTTCTGTTTTTCGGGGCTGAAGAGATGGTTCAGTGGTTAAGAGCCCTGGCTGCTCTTGCAGAGGACCTGAGTTCAAATTCCAGTATCCACATGGCAGCTCACAACTGTCTTTAACTCCAGTTCCAGGGGATCTGATACCCTCTTCTGACCTTCCTGGGCATAACAGAACATGGGCACACTTATATACATGAAGGCAGTATACTCATACATATAAAATAAAAATAAGGAATGACATTTTTTTTTTTTTGTAAAAAAGCTTCTGTTTTTCATTTTGCAAATGAGAATGTGAAGTTCTGACAGGTTAATCCATTCGACTAAGGACGCACAGTGTGATAGTCATTTTCATGTTTCTCTGACCAAAATACCTGTCAGGAATAACTGAAGTAAAGAAAGCTTTGTTGTAGCTCACGGTTTCAGAGGGTTGCAGTCTACCATGATGGGGAAGGCAGGTGGTGTTCATGGTGGTGGGAACATAGCAATGTTCATTGTACAGAAGGAATGACAGACCAGGAAACAAAGATCATGCCAAAACCAGGGGCCAGGCCATAACCTTCAAGGACTCACCTCTACTGACCTACTTCCAACAGCCAGGATTCACCTTCTAAAGTTTCTACAGCCTCCCCAAATAGTGTGATCCCATGGAGAACAAGCTCTCAAAAGATGAGCTTGTAGAGGCCATTTCCTTTCGATCTATAGTAAATTTGGACCCCGGTCTGTGAGTACCACAGCCTCGGCTATCCCCAATGTAGGTCAACAGCACTAGTTTTATGTGCAGGCTTTGAAACCTACCAGGCCTGGGTTCATATCTTGGATCTACCATATACTAATGGGTGATCTCGTGTAACTTACTTAACCTTTTTTGGCCTCAGTGTCCTCATCTGCAGAATGGTTTTAACAATGTTACCTAGCTCTTAAGGCTACTGTGCAAATTAAGTGAGAATGTATATAAAGCCCTTGGCCTGGCAACTGCATGTGATAACCACTGAATAAATGTTAAGGTAAGGCCTCAGGAGAAGACTCAGCTGCTTAAGAAGACCTGAAGTTTTATCCTCAGGACCCACATGGTAGAAGGAGAGAGCTGACGCATCAGTTTGTCTTTTGATCACCGCATGTGCTGTGGTAGCAACACACCGACACGTACAGACACACGAACAAATAAATGTAATAAAAATAAAAAATTTGGGTTAATATCGTCTTCGTCGTCATTGTCATTGTAAAGTCTTTTAAAACCTACAGTTAGGGATGTCAGGGCTTTCCCTTGGTGGTTGCAGAGCCTGAAGTGTGGCCTCCTTGCTCTCAAGGTTGGGGGTGTCAGTAGATTCATGGGGTGCGGGGTTGCAAACAACCCTCCTTATTGAGGCTTTGCAGTTGAGGCTAGGTGGGGTCCAGGACGGGTGGCGGTGGCTATTTTATTTTGCTTTCCACTTTTTTCTTTTTTGTAGTTTTGTTTTTAACACTTCGAGAAGATTGCCGCAGTTATCTGGAAATCTATTGCTCGGGCAAAAGCAGGGTTGCGTGATACAATTTAAAAGGCCGGCTGCCGCATTTCATCCTTTACACAAGAAAATAACCCCTTCCTCCAGTGAAGCTCAAAATAAAAATGGCAGTCCATTTGGCAACCACGCTCCTTCCTTTATTACCTCAGCAGTATCTGAATAAAATGTCTTATTAAGCAAGATATAAGGGCAATGAAAGAGAGAGTAAGTCAAATTAGTTGACATCTAAAGCTTGGTGCATCATATAGAGCGAGGGTAGTTACTGTTTAGTAAAATGGATTTAATGCTTAATATAAATGCTGATATTTAGATGGCTACACTTTGGCAGTTCGAGGGGGGAAGAAAAGGTGGCTTCCCAGCCAGTATATCTAGGTTTTAGGTTCTGCCTTGACACAAACCACTTGTGTAGTATCGGGTGATTCATTTCACTGCGTGCACCCTACTTTCTCCACATGCTAAATGAGGAGTTGCTTTCTCTTGCTCAGTGGCCCTGTGGCAGGACCTCAGGATTATCTGGGGAGGAGGCAAACACAGGGCTCTGGATGTCCCTCTCACTGGGACAGAGACAGAGCCTTGCCCTGCGTCATTTCTATTCATTAGGGTGTCTGGCTGATAGTTTCCTTTAAGACAGAATTGCACTGCTAAAAATGAGATTTAGAATCACCAGTCTGGATTATTTCTAAAATGCATTAGAATTCTCACCTGTGATAACAAGCAGGCGGTGTCTTTAGGAGTATTCTGAGCCTGTTTTAGCTCTACCATCAATTGTGATGACAAAGGATTGGAGTGGCCATGTGGCGGGACAGCACGCACAGTGTGACACAGAGCAAGACGATATGTGCCTAGGGAATAAGAAGGGTATCAAAGCCTGTCAGAAACATGGATGGACTCAGGTGTGCATGCGTGTATGTATGTGAGCATTAGCATGCATGATATGTGCAGATGCCTGAATGTCTGTGCATAAATTGATGAAATCCATGTTAGAGATGGTGTTTCACATTTGTAGATAGAACAGAGGTGTATGTAGTCATACCAGTGAGGTCTGTGTTCTTAGTGCCTGTGATGATTTGTCTTGTCAACCTGGGGGGATTTGAATCCCCTAAGAGACAGACCTGTTGGTGGATCTGTGAGGGAGTTTCCCAAGAGGTTTAACTGAGAAGGGAAGACCCATCCCAAATGTGTGGAGCACCATTTCAAGGACTTGGGGGCCAGAGTGGGTACAAGGGGGGAAAGGAGAAAGCCTGTCGAGTTCCACTAATCACCTCTCTCTGCTTCCCATCTTCTGAGATGTGAGCAAGTAGCCTCACACTTCTGCTGCCACAGCTAAGAGCCATTCCCACCGCTCTGCCTTCCCTGCTGTGACGAGCTATGCTCTCAAGCCATGAGCCAAATCAACTTTTCTTCCTTTAAGTTGCTTCCTGTCGGGTATTGGGTCACACAACGGTGAGAACAAGAGCTAACCCATAACCATTCTTGGGTACCTGTTGTCTCCTTCATATCAAAATCATGGTACACTCATGTCAAGTCTTAGGCTGAGTTATCTCCTCCAACTGAACAACTAATTATTTGCAGAGCAGAAGGATCATATGTATTCACTGCAGATGTCTAGTCTGCTGCTTTACTATCAAAAGCCCCTCATTACAGAGCCTTCCAGTTTCTGAGGGAGGCGGATAGTCTCACAATTCTAGAGACTGCTGTGGGTTTAGTCATTTGGGAGGTTTATGTTCTGTTTAGGCCTTAGTTTTATTACTGTTAGAATTCTGCTACATGGACATAGGATGGCCAAGGCTTATCCAATTCTCTCTCTCTCTCTCTCTCTCTCTCTCTCTCTCTCTCTCTCTCTCTCTTTCAAAAAAGCCAAATATTGTTCTTGAGGAGTTGTTCAGGCCTTCAACCCTAGAGACTTCCTTTCTGTTGTGATGCAGTTGGAAACTCGCTTACAAACAGGCTGATTAGCAGTAGGTGTGATGCACATTCCTTCTTAGGTATGACTGGGAAATACCAGAATTCAGTGTTCACCCTATGACCTCAGCAAATCTAGTTACTCTTTACCCGCACTGCAGAGACTCAGCATGGTGGAGACTGTCAGTCATTCTCCTCACTCTGAATCTTATGGGGAGAGGTTTTTAGTCTGAAGGAACTCATGAGAGCTTTTTGAGCATAGAGTTATGCTTGGCTTTGAGTAGGTCATACAGCCTAACAATAGCTCATTATAATTCTTCCATCAACTTTTCCCAAGACTCAGATCTTCTATAAATAGTATAGATACTTCTTAGCATCACAGCCATCAGTCACTACAGATTGATTGAAATTTTACCAACTCAAACAAGTACAGAGTAAAGGTGGACTACTGTAGTATGGAGTTAGGCTACACGTAGAGACAGCTTTTTGGAATTACTGATGTTGAGTTTGGACATAAGGGGAAACTAGAAGTCTTGGGCACAACTGGTAAGAGTGAAGTCTGGCGCAACCATTCAGAGAAATCTAGAAGTATTAGCCAGTTATAGATTATGTAATCTATGACCTAGTGGTCCTACTCCTAGATGTATAACTCAGAAAAGTTCTACAATTAAGTGGACATGAGATGACAGTGATGAGGATGTTTCAATGGTCTTGACTATTAGATTGATAGTAATCTGAGCTGTAGCGCATTCATAATTAGCCAAAGCTCTTTTAAGGGTATGATCTTACTTAGCAAGGCACTAGTCAAAACTTCCTGAAACAGCCTTCACCTCTGCACCGGATTTATGATTTCAGAACGGAATGCCCATTCAACACTGTTTGAATCTGTGTTGTGATTATAAACTATGATTTCTTAGAAAGGAAAATAATCTTAGGCAGCAGAAAAACAGAATCTCCAAGTAGAGATGGGAGGGTGTGTGACTGAACTCATGTGGCTAATGAGAATTCTATCTAAAAGCCTTCTTTCTGGGTGGTCTTTTGGGATTGTCCCATTCTTAGAGAATTTGGCACCTTTGAAGTTATTAGAACATTCTCATAGGACAAACAATCACATTCCAAAGTTTTGGTACCTTTGGAACACATTGCCAGGTTTTGCCAACTGAATTCTCATGGCATTTTGTAGGGATCAGACAAGGATCGATGATGCCATTTCGTCTACTTCCGGGCACTCCATTAGAATACCTTTTGCTATAAGTTAAAGACTGATAGACATACTTGATTAACTCTCCAGCCTGGAATTAGGTACTGTATGGGTCCTTCAAGATGAGGCACTCATGGACATTGTGAATTCTGCCCTGTGTAATGTCAGAAGTTTGTCACCTCATGGGCATTCTAATAAAAGGAAAAAAGACAGGACAGCCATTGCCTCATTTCACCTTAAACATATACATAACTGCTGTGTGTCTAAGTCATGATCTGTAATTGAGTACTGTTTCATGTTAAACACATTCCATTAAGGATTTCTATTGCTGTAGAGGTGTCTACAACCTCACAGAAACCTGTACTTCTAGGGTGTCAGCTGAGTTCCATCTGTAGTCGTGGAAATAATAGATTCCTTGATCTTCCTATGTGAGAGGGAATTGCCTAACGCTTTTGAGAATCATCATTATTGTTGGAAGGCAAGGGGATGGAAACGGAAGGGAAACATGGGGAGTGAGAGTTTGAGATGTATCCTTCCTCATAGGGAAGTCCACGTACAAATGCCTGGGTGCCTCGTGGAACTTTGACAGAGAGAAGAGCTTGGAGTCTCTATGAAGATCATGACATCACCTTCTTCGGCATTATTACCCTACTCAATTCTGCTACTAGGGAACTCCTGTGCACCAAGCTGGCTCTGCTAGCTGAACTATCATACCCAGTGTTTGACCTTTACTGACTTATGAGTTTATACTCACCCATTAGAATCAACTCAAGCTGGAGCTTGGGAGATAGCTGTTGGTAAAGTGCCTACCTTATAAACACAAGGACCTGAGCTCAATCCCAGAACCAATGTGAAAAAGGCCAGGCATAGTGGTACAGCTTGTAATCCCAGTGTTTGGGAGGTGGAGACAGGCAGATCTCTGGGTCTTGCTGGCCAGCCAACCTGGCCTACTTTATGAGGTCCAGGCTAGTAATAGAATCCTATCACACACGCAAAAAATAACAGATGGACTGTGCTTGAGGAAGAACATCCAGGGTTGTCTCTGCCCTCCATATAAAGGCCAGGCATAGTGGTACAGCTTGTAATCCCAGTGTTTGGGAGGTGGAGACAGGCAGATCTCTGGGTCTTGCTGGCCAGCCAACCTGGCCTACTTTATGAGGTCCAGGCTAGTAATAGAATCCTATCACACACGCAAAAAATAACAGATGGACTGTGCTTGAGGAAGAACATCCAGGGTTGTCTCTGCCCTCCATATGCGGGTGATTCGCGCACACACACACACACACACACACACACACACACACACGGAATCAACCTGAACCATTGTATCTTTTCATGTGCCTTCTTTGCTTCATCATGTCACAGCTTGTTGGGTCATAAAATAACTGAGAGCTTGGTCACATGTAGATTTCCCAACTCAGCAACAACATAGATCATGAAATTGACTTTGTCATTATTGTGAGCACTGACAAATTGTTAATGGTCTCTTTAAACCACTGTTATCACTTTTGCCAATAGCAAGTCTTTGGGTTCTTGTTTGGAAGCTTTATTCCATTATCACCATACTTACTTAGGAGCCTTGAAGAATATTCAACACTCCTGCTTTTGGAGAACAGATTTCATTTCTGATGTTGACTGAAAGCTTTGTGATCCATGTAGCCGTATGGATCAAGCCATGTGGCTGCCGTGACATGTCTCAAACCTGCCTCCATTTGACTGTGATCAAAGGAATGCTACAGAGGTACTAATGAAAGAACTCAAGTATTCTTAGCAAGCAGCTGGAGTAAATTATTTCCCCCCCCACAAAAAAAACCTTTAAGATATCATGTTGCTTATTCTACAGGGTATTTTTCACCTTCTTTTAGCCATTCTAAATGCAGAAATTTAGCAACTTTTATGCATTAAATAATGACTCAAAGTTACATTCAGGAGTCTAGAATGGATTATAACACTGAAGGTTGTTGAGGAATGGATCAAGCTACTGCATGAATGGCGTGTGTGGAAGGTGTTCTATAAACTATAAAGTTATTTGACCAAAGCCTTTGTCAAGAACCAGTATTAATTCTGCACAACTATCCAGACATAGATTCCTTTTGAAAATGATTCAGGGTGTTCCCAGACATGCTAGTTTTAGCCTTTCTGAAATAATCACAGGTACTTTCAACACATGGCCTGCCAGATGCTATCATTTCTGACAGTGGGTCTGAATTTAAGGAAGTCATGGACAGGAACCTTATCTCAGCTGTCACCATCCTGCCTCATCACTTTCAAGCAAATGGTCAGGTTGAAAGGATATTGGGATGTCCCAGGAGAAAGCTGGAGGAGATTGGCCAGTGAGATTTGCCAGACTCTTCATCCCTCAACCTGTCACTCCAAGTTGAACCATGGAAATTGGCTCTGATGCATTACTAATGGGGAGATAGCTTAAGACTTGCCTGAAATACCTACACCCGTGCTTGGACAGGGACTTTGAGAGCAAGAAAATATTCTAGACAGAGTTCTGGTAACATTATAGGCTTGTCATGAAAAAGAAATAAGACTTGGTGTTTGCTAAGAGCAATGGAGCTCTGGAAGTAACTGAGGTACAAAAGGTCCAGAGAACAATGCACGTGCCTGTAAGATTCTCTGAAGATGTTAAGTAGATGATACAGTGTTTCTGCTCTGATCATGCTTCTGTCAGAATTGAGTATTAGGTTCTCTGGACCAACCAATGATGCATGGTTTCACAAGTTGCAGTTGGTTAATGATGTGCTGGCTAGAAGGACATTCACTCAGGCACAGAGGGTGCTGTGACAATGTCTTCTGTAATATCTCTATGTTCTTAATGGAATATGGTTTTAGGTTCCTGCCATTGTATCCTGCCATTAACCTGGGTCCCTGGAAGCCTAAGGCATGTGGTAGGAGACTGCTACTCCTTTCCTGTTTCCCCACACTCACTTAAATGTCCTGCACAGCTACAAACAGCAGCCCTGAGAACAAATATGTCTGGCATCTTCTTAAAGTTCTTAGTAGCACTTGGAGGGCCAGTCACCTCCAACCCCTTAGTAACTCGGTGGCCTTAGGCAAGTTGTTCATCAACAGTGGACCCACATTTTTGAGTCTATTAAAAAGTGGAAGGAGAAGGCCATACCTGCAGATGAAAGGAAAATGGCCTAGGGGCGGATGACATCATGGCCATTATGGTAGTATAGACACGTACAAGTGCAGTCATTGAATTCAGCATGGTGCCCGTCGCTGTTCCATTATGGTAGTATAGACACGTACAAGTGCACTCATTGAATTCGGCATGGTGCCCGTCGCTGTTCACTTTAGCACTTTCCTTCATAGACTCAGAGTTTCTGAGATTTTTTGTTTTTTTTTTTTTTTTGGTAAAAGTAAGAAGGTAAAGAACTTACTTGCTGGCCTTGACCCGCCTGCCTCTGGCCTTCAGAGTTC